>NW_027473014.1:0-108253 GCF_030347505.1 Rhynchophorus ferrugineus
TAGCATGCCGAATATTACTTGGAATGTGAATTGGAACGAAATCGCCAATAGATAGTAAGACCATTTTACAATTTGGGCCCAAGTTAGAAGCAGAGCCTAAGGTGTAAATTATCGATAGTCCCACATCTCGGAAACTATAAGAGATAATGCAATTTCGCAACCGGCAATGTAATTAGCATGCCGAATATTACTTGGAGTGTGAATTGGAACGAAATCGCCAATAGATAAGACCATTTTACAATTTGGGCCCAAGTTAGAAGCAGAGCCTAAGGTGTAAATTATCGATAGTCCATATCTCGGAAACTATCAGAGATAATGCAATTTGGCAACCGGCAATGTAATTAGCATGCCGAATATTACTTGGAATGTGAATTGGAACGAAATCGCCAATAGATAAGACCATTTTACAATTTGGGCCCAAGTTAGAAGCAGAACCTAAGGTGTAAATTATCGATAGTCCATATCTCGGAAACTATAAGAGATAATGCAATTTGGCAACCGGCAATGTAATTAGCATGCCGAATATTACTTGGAATGTGAATTGGAACGAAAATCGCCAATAAATAAGACCATTTTACAATTGGGCCCAAGTTAGAAGCAGAGCCTAAGGTGTAAAATTATCGATAGTCCATATCTCGGAAACTATAAGAGATAATGCAATTTGGCAACCGGCAATGTAATCTTAGCATGCCGAATATTACTTGGAATGTGAATTGCAACTAAATCGCCAATAGATAAGACCATTTTACAATATGGGCCCAAGTTAGAAGCAGAGCCTAAGGTGTAAATTATCGATAGTCCATATCTCGGAAACTATAAGAGATAATGCAATTTGGCCAACCGGCAATGTAATTAGCATGCCGAATATTACTTGGAATGTGAATTGGAACGAAATCGCCAATAGATAAGACCATTTTACAATTTGGGCCCAAGTTAGAAGCATAGCCTAAGGTGTAAATTATCGATAGTCCATATCTCGGAAACTATAAGAGATAATGCAATTTCGCAACCGGCAATGTAATTTAGCATGCCGAATATCACTTGGAATGTGAATTGGGGACGAAATCGCCAATAGATAAGGCCATTTTACAATTTGGGCCCAAGTTAGAAGCAGAGTCTAAGGTGTAAATTATCGATAGTCCATATCTCGGAAACTATAAGAGATAATGCAATTTGGCAACCGGCAATGTAATTAGCATGCCGAATATTACTTGGAATGTGAATTGGAACGAAATCGCCAATAGATAAGACCATTTTACAATTTGGGCCCAAGTTAGAAGCAGAGCCTAAGGTGTAAATTATCGATAGTCCATATCTCGGAAACTATAAGAGATAATGCAATTTGGCAACCGGCAATGTAATTAGCATGCCGAATATTACTTGGAATGTGAATTGGAACGAAATCGCCAATAGGTAAGACCATTTTACAATTTGGGCCCAAGTTAGAAGCAGAGCCTAAGGTGTAAATTATCGATAGTCCATATCTCGGAAACTATAAGAGATAATGCAATTTGGCAACCGGCAATGTAATTAGCATGCCGAATATTACTTGGAATGTGAATTGGAACGAAATCGCCAATAGATAAGACCATTTTACAATTTGGGCCCAAGTTAGAAGCAGAGCCTAAGGTGTAAATTATCAATAGTCCATATCTCGGAAAACTATAAGAGATAATGCAATTTGGCAACCGGCAATGTAATTAGCATGCCGAATATTACTTGGAATGTGAATTGGAACGAAATCGCCAATAGATAAGACCATTTTACAATTTGGGCCCAAGTTAGAAGCAGAGCCTAAGGTGTAAGTTATCGATAGTCCATATCTCGGAAACTGTAAGAGATAATGCAATTTTCGCAACCGGCAATGTAATTAGCATGCCGAATATCACTTGGAATGTGAATTGGGACGAAATCGCCAATAGATAAGGCCATTTTACAATTTGGGCCCAAGTTAGAAGCAGAGTCAAGGTGTAAATTATCGATAGTCCATATCTCGGAAAGCTATAAGAGATAATGCAATTTGGCAACCGGAAATGTAATTAGCATGCCGAATATTACTTGGAATGTGAATTGGAACGAAATCGCCAATAGATAAGACCATTTTACAATTTGGGCCCAAGTTAGAAGCAGAGCCTAAGGTGTAAATTATCGATAGTCCATATCTCGGAAACTATAAGAGATAATGCAATTTGGCAACCGGCAATGTAATTAGCATGCCGAATATTACTTGGAATGTGAATTGGAACGAAATCGCCAATAGGTAAGACCATTTAACAATTTGGGCCCAAGTTAGAAGCAGAGCCTAAGGTGTAAATTATCGATAGTCCATATCTCGGAAACTATAAGAGATAATTCAATTTGGCAACCGGCAATGTAATTAGCATGCCGAATATTACTTGGAATGTGAATTGGAACGAAATCGCCAATAGATAAGACCATTTTACAATTTGGGCCCAAGTTAGAAGCAGAGCCTATGGTGTAAATAATCTATAGTCCATATCTCGGAAACTATAAGAGATAATGCAATTTGGCAACCGGCAATGTAATTAGCATGCCGAATATTACTTGGAATGTGAATTGGAACGAAATCGCCAATAGATAAGACCATTTTACAATTTGGGCCCAAGTTAGAAGCAGAGCCTAAGGTGTAAATTATCGATAGTCCATATCTCGGAAACTATAAGAGATAATGCAATTTGGCAACCGGCAATGTAATTAGCATGCCGAATATTACTTGGAATGTGAATTGGAACGAAATTGCCAATAGATAAGACCATTTTACAATTTGGGCCCAAGTTAGAAGCAGAGCCTAAGGTGTTAATTATCGATAGTCCATATCTCTGAAACTATAAGAGATAATGCAATTTCGCAACCGGCATTGTAATTAGCATGCCGAATATTACTTGGAATGTGAATTGGGACGAAATCGCCAATAGATAAGGCCATTTTACAATTTGGGCCCAAGTTAGAAGCAGAGCCTAAGGTGTAAATTATCGATAGTCCATATCTCGGAAACTATAAGAGATAATGCAATTTGGCAACCGGCAATGTAATTAGCATGCCGAATATTACTTGGAATGTGAATTGGAACGAAATCGTCAATAGATAAGACCATTTTACAATTTGGGCCCAAGTTAGAAGCAGAGCCTAAGGTGTAAATTATTGATAGTCCATATCTCGGAAACTATAAGAGATAATGCATTTTGGCAACCGGCAATGTAATTAGCATGCCGAATATTACTTGGAATGTGAATTGGAACGAAATCGCCAATAGATAAGACCATTTTACAATTTGGGCCCAAGTTAGAAGCAGAGCCTAAGGTGTAAATTATCGATAGTCCATATCTCGGAAACTATAAGAGATAATGCAATTTGGCAACCGGCAATGTAATTAGCATGCCGAATATTACTTGGAATGTGAATTGGAACGAAATCGCCAATAGATAAGACCATTTTACAATTTGGGCCCAAGTTAGAAGCAGAGCCTAAGGTGTAAATTATCGATAGTCCATATCTCGGAAACTATAAGAGATAATGCAATTTGGCAACCGGCAATGTAATTAGCATGCCGAATATTACTTGGAATGTGAATTGGAACGAAATCGCCAATAGGTAAGACCATTTTACAATTTGGGCCCAAGTTAGAAGCAGAGCCTAAGGTGTAAATTATCGATAGTCCATATCTCGGAAACTATAAGAGATAATTCAATTTGGCAACCGGCAATGTAATTAGCATGCCGAATATTACTTGGAATGTGAATTGGAACGAAATCGCCAATAGATAAGACCATTTTACAATTTGGGCCCAAGTTAGAAGCAGAGCCTAAGGTGTAAATTATCAATAGTCCATATCTCGGAAACTATAAGAGATAATGCAATTTGGCAACCGGCAATGTAATTAGCATGCCGAATATTACTTGGAATGTGAATTGGAACGAAATCGCCAATAGATAAGACCATTTTACAATTTGGGCCCAAGTTAGAAGCAGAGCCTAAGGTGTAAGTTATCGATAGTCCATATCTCGGAAACTGTAAGAGATAATGCAATTTCGCAACCGGCAATGTAATTAGCATGCCGAATATCACTTGGAATGTGAATTGGGACGAAATCGCCAATAGATAAGGCCATTTTACAATTTGGGCCCAAGTTAGAAGCAGAGTCTAAGGTGTAAATTATCGATAGTCCATATCTCGGAAACTATAAGAGATAATGCAATTTGGCAACCGGCAATGTAATTAGCATGCCGAATATTACTTGGAATGTGAATTGGAACGAAATCGCCAATAGATAAGACCATTTTACAATTTGGGCCCAAGTTAGAAGCAGAGCCTAAGGTGTAAATTATCGATAGTCCATATCTCTGAAACTATAAGAGATAATGCAATTTGGCAACCGGCAATGTAATTAGCATGCCGAATATTACTTGGAATGTGAATTGGAACGAAATCGCCAATAGGTAAGACCATTTAACAATTTGGGCCCAAGTTAGAAGCAGAGCCTAAGGTGTAAATTATCGATAGTCCATATCTCGGAAACTATAAGAGATAATTCAATTTGGCAACCGGCAATGTAATTAGCATGCCGAATATTACTTGGAATGTGAATTGGAACGAAATCGCCAATAGATAAGACCATTTTACAATTTGGGCCCAAGTTAGAAGCAGAGCCTAAGGTGTAAATTATCGATAGTCCATATCTGGGAAACTATAAGAGATAATGCAATTTGGCAACCGGCAATGTACTTAGCATGCCGAATATTACTTGGAATGTGAATTGGAACGAAATCGCCAATAGATAAGACCATTTTACAATTTGGGCCCAAGTTAGAAGCAGAGCCTAAGGTGTAAATTATCGATAGTCCATATCTCGGAAACTATAAGAGATAGTGCAATTTGGCAACCGGCAATGTAATTAGCATGCCGAATATTACTTGGAATGTGAATTGGAACGAAATCGCCAATAGATAAGACCATTTTACAATTTGGGCCCAAGTTAGAAGCAGAGCCTATGGTGTAAATAATCGATAGTCCATATCTCGGAAACTATAAGAGATAATGCAATTTGGCAACCGGCAATGTAATTAGCATGCCGAATATTACTTGGAATGTGAATTGGAACGAAATCGCCAATAGATAAGACCATTTTACAATTTGGGCCCAAGTTAGAAGCAGAGCCTAAGGTGTAAATTATCGATAGACCATATCTCGGAAACTATAAGAGTTAATGCAATTTGGCAACCGGCAATGTAATTAGCATGCCGAATATTACTTGGAATGTGAATTGGAACGAAATCGCCAATAGATAAGACCATTTTACAATTTGGGCCCAAGTTAGAAGCAGAGCCTAAGGTGTAAATTATCGATAGTCCATATCTCGGAAACTATAAGAGATAATGCAATTTGGCAACCGGCAATGTAATTAGCATGCCGAATATTACTTGGAATGTGAATTGGAACGAAATTGCCAATAGATAAGACCATTTTACAATTTGGGCCCAAGTTAGAAGCAGAGCCTAAGGTGTAAATTATCGATAGTCCATATCTCTGAAACTATAAGAGATAATGCAATTTCGCAACCGGCATTGTAATTAGCATGCCGAATATTACTTGGAATGTGAATTGGGACGAAATCGCCAATAGATAAGGCCATTTTACAATTTGGGCCCAAGTTAGAAGCAGAGCCTAAGGTGTAAATTATCGATAGTCCATATCTCGGAAACTATAAGAGATAATGCAATTTGGCAACCGGCAATGTAATTAGCATGCCGAATATTACTTGGAATGTGAATTGGAACGAAATCGTCAATAGATAAGACCATTTTACAATTTGGGCCCAAGTTAGAAGCAGAGCCTAAGGTGTAAATTATTGATAGTCCATATCTCGGAAACTATAAGAGATAATGCATTTTGGCAACCGGCAATGTAATTAGCATGCCGAATATTACTTGGAATGTGAATTGGAACGAAATCGCCAATAGATAAGACCATTTTACAATTTGGGCCCAAGTTAGAAGCAGAGCCTAAGGTGTAAATTATCGATAGTCCATATCTCGGAAACTATAAGAGATAATGCAATTTGGCAACCGGCAATGTAATTAGCATGCCGAATATTACTTGGAATGTGAATTGGAACGAAATCGCCAATAGATAAGACCATTTTACAATTTGGGCCCAAGTTAGAAGCAGAGCCTAAGGCGTAAATTATCGATAGTCCATATCTCGGAAACTATAAGAGATAATGCAATTTGGCAACCGGCAATGTAATTAGCATGCCGAATATTTCTTGGAATGTGAATTGGAACGAAATCGCCAATAGGTAAGACCATTTTACAATTTGGGCCCAAGTTAGAAGCAGAGCCTAAGGTGTAAATTATCGATAGTCCATATCTCGGAAACTATAAGAGATAATTCAATTTGGCAACCGGCAATGTAATTAGCATGCCGAATATTACTTGGAATGTGAATTGGAACGAAATCGCCAATAGATAAGACCATTTTACAATTTGGGCCCAGGTTAGAAGCAGAGCCTAAAGTGTAAATTATCGATAGTCCATATCTCGGAAACTATAAGAGATAATGCAATTTGGCAACCGGCAATGTAATTAGCATGCCGAATATTACTTGGAATGTGAATTGGAACGAAATCGCCAATAGATAAGACCATTTTACAATTTGGGCCCAAGTTAGAAGCAGAGCCTAAGGTGTAAATTATTGATAGTCCATATCTCGGAAACTATAAGAGATAATGCAATTTCGCAACCGGCAATGTAATTAGCATGCCGAATATCACTTGGAATGTGAATTGGGACGAAATCGCCAATAGATAAGACCATTTTACAATTTGGGCCCAAGTTAGAAGCAGAGCCTAAGGTGTAAATTATCGATAGTCCATATCTCGGAAACTATAAGAGATAATGCAATTTGGCAACCGGCAATGTAATTAGCATGCCGAACATTACTTGGAATGTGAATTGGAACGAAATCGCTAATAGATAAGACCATTTTACAATTTGGGCCCAAGTTAGAAGCAGAGCCTAAGGTGTAAATTATCGATAGTCCATATCTCGGAAACTATAAGAGATAATGCAATTTGGCAACCGGCAATGTAATTAGCATGCCGAATATTACTTGGAATGTGAATTGGAACGAAATCGCCAATAGATAAGACCATTTTACAATTTGGGCCCAAGTTAGAAGCGGAGCCTAAGGTGTAAATTATCGATAGTCCATATCTCGGAAACTATAAGAGATAATGCAATTTCGCAACCGGCAATGTAATTAGCATGCCGAATATTACTTGGAGTGTGAATTGGAACGAAATCGCCAATAGATAAGACCATTTTACAATTTGGGCCCAAGTTAGAAGCAGAGCCTAAGGTGTAAATTATCGATAGTCCATATCTCGGAAACTATAAGAGATAATGCAATTTGGCAACCGGCAATGTAATTAGCATGCCGAATATTACTTGGAATGTGAATTGGAACGAAATCGCCAATAGATAAGACCATTTTACAATTTTGGCCCAAGTTAGAAGCAGAGCCTAAGGTGTAAATTATCGATAGTCCATATCTCGGAAACTATAAGAGATAATGCAATTTGGCAACCGGCAATGTAATTAGCATGCCGAATATTACTTGGAATGTGAATTGCAACTAAATCGCCAATAGATAAGACCATTTTACAATTTGGGCCCAAGTTAGAAGCAGAGCCTAAGGTGTAAATTATCGATAGTCCATATCTCGGAAACTATAAGAGATAATGCAATTTGGCAACCGGCAATGTAATTAGCATGCCGAATATTACTTGGAATGTGAATTGGAACGAAATCGCCAATAGATAAGACCATTTTACAATTTGGGCCCAAGTTAGAAGCAGAGCCTAAGGTGTAAATTATCGATAGTCCATATCTCGGAAACTATAAGAGATAATGCAATTTGGCAACCGGCAATGTAATTAGCATGCCGAATATTACTTGGAATGTGAATTGGAACGAAATCGCCAATAGATAAGTCCATTTTACAATTTGGGCCCAAGTTAGAAGCAGAACCTAAGGTGTAAATTATCGATAGTCCATATCGCGGAAACTATAAGAGATAATGCAATTTGGCAACCGGCAATGTAATTAGCATGCCGAATATTACTTGGAATGTGAATTGGAACGAAATCGCCAATAGATAAGACCATTTTACAATTTGGGCCCAAGTTAGAAGCAGAGCCTAAGGTGTAAATTATTGATAGTCCATACCTCGGAAACTATAAGAGATAATGCAATTTCGCAACCGGCAATATAATTAGCATGCCGAATATCACTTGGAATGTGAATTGGGACGAAATCGCCAATAGATAAGACCATTTTACAATTTGGGCCCAAGTTAGAAGCAGAGCCTAAGGTGTAAATTATCGATAGTCCATATCTCGGAAACTATAAGAGATAATGCAATTTGGCAACCGGCAATGTAATTAGCATGCCGAATATTACTTGGAATGTGAATTGGAACGAAATAGCCAATAGATAAGACCATTTTACAATTTGGGCCCAAGTTAGAAGCAGAGCCTAAGGTGTAAATTATCGATAGTCCATATCTCGGAAACTATAAGAGATAATGCAATTTGGCAACCGGCAATGTAATTAGCATGCCGAATATTATTTGGAATGTGAATTGGAACGAAATCGCCAATAGATAAGACCATTTTACAATTTGGGCCCAAGTTAGAAGCAGAGCCTAAGGTGTAAATTATCGATAGTCCATATCTCGGAAACTATAAGAGATAATGCAATTTCGCAACCGGCAATGTAATTAGCATGCCGAATATCACTTGGAATGTGAATTGGGACGAAATCGCCAATAGATAAGACCATTTTACAATTTGGGCCCAAGTTAGAAGCAGAGCCTAAGGTGTAAATTATCGATAGTCCATATCTCGGAAACTATAATAGATAATGCAATTTGGCAACCGGCAATGTAATTAGCATGCCGAATATTACTTGGAATGTGAATTGGAACGAAATCGCCAATAGATAAGGCCATTTTACAATTTGGGGCCCAAGTTAGAAGCAGAGCCTAAGGTGTAAATTATCGATAGTCCATATCTCGGAAACTATAATAGATAATGCAATTTGGCAACCGGCAATGTAATTAGCATGCCGAATATTACTTGGAATGTGAATTGGAACGAAATCGCCAATAGATAAGGCCATTTTACAATTTGGGCCCAAGTTAGAAGCAGAGCCTAAGGTGTAAATTATCGATAGTCCATATCTCGGAAACTATAAGAGATAATGCAATTTGGCAACCGGCAATGTAATTAGCATGCCGAATATTACTTGGAATGTGAATTGCAACTAAATCGCCAATAGATAAGACCATTTTACAATTTGAGCCCAAGTTAGAAGCAGAGCCTAAGGTGTAAATTATCGATAGCCCATATCTCGGAAAATATAAGAGATAATGCAATTTGGCAACCGGCAATGTAATTAGCATGCCGAATATTACTTGGAGTGTGAATTGGAACGAAATCGCCAATAGATAAGACCATTTTACAATTTGGGCCCAAGTTAGAAGCAGAGCCTAAGGTGTAAATTATCGATAGTCCATATCTCGGAAACTATAATAGATAATGCAATTTGGCAACCGGCAATGTAATTAGCATGCCGAATATTACTTGGAATGTGAATTGGAACGAAATCGCCAATAGATAAGGCCATTTTACAATTTGGGCCCAAGTTAGAAGCAGAGCCTAAGGTGTAAATTATCGATAGTCCATATCTCGGAAACTATAAGAGATAATGCAATTTGGCAACCGGCAATGTAATTAGCATGCCGAATATTACTTGGAATGTGAATTGCAACTAAATCGCCAATAGATAAGACCATTTTACAATTTGGGCCCAAGTTAGAAGCATAGCCTAAGGTGTAAATTATCGATAGTCCATATCTCGGAAACTATAAGAGATAATGCAATTTGGCAACCGGCAATGTAATTAGCATGCCGAATATTACTTGGAATGTGAATTGGAACGAAATCGCCAATAGATAAGACCATTTTACAATTTGGGCCCAAGTTAGAAGCAGAGCCTAAGGTGTAAATTATCGATAGTCCATATCTCGGAAACTATAAGAGATAATGCAATTTGGCAACCGGCAATGTAATTAGCATGCCGAATATTACTTGGAATGTGAATTGGAACGAAATCGCCAATAGATAAGTCCATTTTACAATTTGGGCCCAAGTTAGAAGCAGAGCCTAAGGTGTAAATTATCGATAGTCCATATCTCGGAAACTATAAGAGATAATGCAATTTGGCAACCGGCAATGTAATTAGCATGCCGAATATTACTTGGAATGTGAATTGGAACGAAATCGCCAATAGATAAGACCATTTTACAATTTGGGCCCAAGTTAGAAGCAGAGCCTAAGGTGTAAATTATTGATAGTCCATACCTCGGAAACTATAAGAGATAATGCAATTTCGCAACCGGCAATATAATTAGCATGCCGAATATCACTTGGAATGTGAATTGGGACGAAATCGCCAATAGATAAGACCATTTTACAATTTGGGCCCAAGTTAGAAGCAGAGCCTAAGGTGTAAATTATCGATAGTCCATATCTCGGAAACTATAAGAGATAATGCAATTTGGCAACCGGCAATGTAATTAGCATGCCGAATATTACTTGGAATGTGAATTGGAACGAAATCGCCAATAGATAAGTCCATTTTACAATTTGGGCCCAAGTTAGAAGCAGAGCCTAAGGTGTAAATTATCGATAGTCCATATCTCGGAAACTATAAGAGATAATGCAATTTGGCAACCGGCAATGTAATTAGCATGCCGAATATTACTTGGAATGTGAATTGGAACGAAATCGCCAATAGATAAGACCATTTTACAATTTGGGCCCAAGTTAGAAGCAGAGCCTAAGGTGTAAATTATTGATAGTCCATACCTCGGAAACTATAAGAGATAATGCAATTTCGCAACCGGCAATATAATTAGCATGCCGAATATCACTTGGAATGTGAATTGGGACGAAATCGCCAATAGATAAGACCATTTTACAATTTGGGCCCAAGTTAGAAGCAGAGCCTAAGGTGTAAATTATCGATAGTCCATATCTCGGAAACTATAAGAGATAATGCAATTTGGCAACCGGCAATGTAATTAGCATGCCGAATATTACTTGGAATGTGAATTGGAACGAAATAGCCAATAGATAAGACCATTTTACAATTTGGGCCCAAGTTAGAAGCAGAGCCTAAGGTGTAAATTATCGATAGTCCATATCTCGGAAACTATAAGAGATAATGCAATTTGGCAACCGGCAATGTAATTAGCATGCCGAATATTATTTGGAATGTGAATTGGAACGAAATCGCCAATAGATAAGACCATTTTACAATTTGGGCCCAAGTTAGAAGCAGAGCCTAAGGTGTAAATTATCGATAGTCCATATCTCGGAAACTATAAGAGATAATGCAATTTGGCAACCGGCAATGTAATTAGCATGCCGAATATTACTTGGAATGTGAATTGGAACGAAATCGCCAATAGATAAGACCATTTTACAATTTTGGCCCAAGTTAGAAGCAGAGCCTAAGGTGTAAATTATCGATAGTCCATATCTCGGAAACTATAAGAGATAATGCAATTTGGCAACCGGCAATGTAATTAGCATGCCGAATATTACTTGGAATGTGAATTGCAACTAAATCGCCAATAGATAAGACCATTTTACAATTTGGGCCCAAGTTAGAAGCAGAGCCTAAGGTGTAAATTATCGATAGTCCATATCTCGGAAACTATAAGAGATAATGCAATTTGGCAACCGGCAATGTAATTAGCATGCCGAATATTACTTGGAATGTGAATTGGAACGAAATCGCCAATAGATAAGACCATTTTACAATTTGGGCCCAAGTTAGAAGCAGAGCCTAAGGTGTAAATTATCGATAGTCCATATCTCGGAAACTATAAGAGATAATGCAATTTGGCAACCGGCAATGTAATTAGCATGCCGAATATTACTTGGAATGTGAATTGGAACGAAATCGCCAATAGATAAGTCCATTTTACAATTTGGGCCCAAGTTAGAAGCAGAACCTAAGGTGTAAATTATCGATAGTCCATATCGCGGAAACTATAAGAGATAATGCAATTTGGCAACCGGCAATGTAATTAGCATGCCGAATATTACTTGGAATGTGAATTGGAACGAAATCGCCAATAGATAAGACCATTTTACAATTTGGGCCCAAGTTAGAAGCAGAGCCTAAGGTGTAAATTATTGATAGTCCATACCTCGGAAACTATAAGAGATAATGCAATTTCGCAACCGGCAATATAATTAGCATGCCGAATATCACTTGGAATGTGAATTGGGACGAAATCGCCAATAGATAAGACCATTTTACAATTTGGGCCCAAGTTAGAAGCAGAGCCTAAGGTGTAAATTATCGATAGTCCATATCTCGGAAACTATAAGAGATAATGCAATTTGGCAACCGGCAATGTAATTAGCATGCCGAATATTACTTGGAATGTGAATTGGAACGAAATAGCCAATAGATAAGACCATTTTACAATTTGGGCCCAAGTTAGAAGCAGAGCCTAAGGTGTAAATTATCGATAGTCCATATCTCGGAAACTATAAGAGATAATGCAATTTGGCAACCGGCAATGTAATTAGCATGCCGAATATTATTTGGAATGTGAATTGGAACGAAATCGCCAATAGATAAGACCATTTTACAATTTGGGCCCAAGTTAGAAGCAGAGCCTAAGGTGTAAATTATCGATAGTCCATATCTCGGAAACTATAAGAGATAATGCAATTTCGCAACCGGCAATGTAATTAGCATGCCGAATATTACTTGGAATGTGAATTGGAACGAAATCGCCAATAGATAAGACCATTTTACAATTTGGGCCCAAGTTAGAAGCAGAGCCTAAGGTGTAAATTATTGATAGTCCATACCTCGGAAACTATAAGAGATAATGCAATTTCGCAACCGGCAATATAATTAGCATGCCGAATATCACTTGGAATGTGAATTGGGACGAAATCGCCAATAGATAAGACCATTTTACAATTTGGGCCCAAGTTAGAAGCAGAGCCTAAGGTGTAAATTATCGATAGTCCATATCTCGGAAACTATAAGAGATAATGCAATTTGGCAACCGGCAATGTAATTAGCATGCCGAATATTACTTGGAATGTGAATTGGAACGAAATCGCCAATAGATAAGACCATTTTACAATTTTGGCCCAAGTTAGAAGCAGAGCCTAAGGTGTAAATTATCGATAGTCCATATCTCGGAAACTATAAGAGATAATGCAATTTGGCAACCGGCAATGTAATTAGCATGCCGAATATTACTTGGAATGTGAATTGCAACTAAATCGCCAATAGATAAGACCATTTTACAATTTGGGCCCAAGTTAGAAGCAGAGCCTAAGGTGTAAATTATCGATAGTCCATATCT
Organism: Rhynchophorus ferrugineus; assembly: GCF_030347505.1. Lineage (NCBI taxonomy): Eukaryota > Metazoa > Arthropoda > Insecta > Coleoptera > Curculionidae > Rhynchophorus > Rhynchophorus ferrugineus. Next base: position 13,489 of record NW_027473014.1, read on the forward strand.
CGGAAACTATAAGAGATAATGCAATTTGGCAACCGGCAATGTAATTAGCATGCCGAATATTACTTGGAATGTGAATTGGAACGAAATCGCCAATAGATAAGACCATTTTACAATTTGGGCCCAAGTTAGAAGCAGAGCCTAAGGTGTAAATTATCGATAGTCCATATCTCGGAAACTATAAGAGATAATGCAATTTGGCAACCGGCAATGTAATTAGCATGCCGAATATTACTTGGAATGTGAATTGGAACGAAATCGCCAATAGATAAGTCCATTTTACAATTTGGGCCCAAGTTAGAAGCAGAACCTAAGGTGTAAATTATCGATAGTCCATATCGCGGAAACTATAAGAGATAATGCAATTTGGCAACCGGCAATGTAATTAGCATGCCGAATATTACTTGGAATGTGAATTGGAACGAAATCGCCAATAGATAAGACCATTTTACAATTTGGGCCCAAGTTAGAAGCAGAGCCTAAGGTGTAAATTATTGATAGTCCATACCTCGGAAACTATAAGAGATAATGCAATTTCGCAACCGGCAATATAATTAGCATGCCGAATATCACTTGGAATGTGAATTGGGACGAAATCGCCAATAGATAAGACCATTTTACAATTTGGGCCCAAGTTAGAAGCAGAGCCTAAGGTGTAAATTATCGATAGTCCATATCTCGGAAACTATAAGAGATAATGCAATTTGGCAACCGGCAATGTAATTAGCATGCCGAATATTACTTGGAATGTGAATTGGAACGAAATCGCCAATAGATAAGACCATTTTACAATTTGGGCCCAAGTTAGAAGCAGAGCCTAAGGTGTAAATTATCGATAGTCCATATCTCGGAAACTATAAGAGATAATGCAATTTCGCAACCGGCAATGTAATTAGCATGCCGAATATTACTTGGAGTGTGAATTGGAACGAAATCGCCAATAGATAAGACCATTTTACAATTTGGGCCCAAGTTAGAAGCAGAGCCTAAGGTGTAAATTATCGATAGTCCATATCTCGGAAACTATAAGAGATAATGCAATTTGGCAACCGGCAATGTAATTAGCATGCCGAATATTACTTGGAATGTGAATTGCAACTAAATCGCCAATAGATAAGACCATTTTACAATTTGAGCCCAAGTTAGAAGCAGAGCCTAAGGTGTAAATTATCGATAGCCCATATCTCGGAAAATATAAGAGATAATGCAATTTGGCAACCGGCAATGTAATTAGCATGCCGAATATTACTTGGAATGTGAATTGGAACGAAATCGCCAATAGATAAGACCATTTTACAATTTGGGCCCAAGTTAGAAGCAGAGCCTAAGGTGTAAATAATCGATAGTCCATATCTCGGAAACTATAAGAGATAATGCAATTTGGCAACCGGCAATGTAATTAGCATGCCGAATATTACTTGGAATGTGAATTGGAACGAAATCGCCAATAGATAAGACCATTTTACAATTTGGGCCCAAGTTAGAAGCAGAGCCTAAGGTGTAAATTATCGATAGTCCATATCTCGGAAACTATAATAGATAATGCAATTTGGCAACCGGCAATGTAATTAGCATGCCGAATATTACTTGGAATGTGAATTGGAACGAAATCGCCAATAGATAAGGCCATTTTACAATTTGGGCCCAAGTTAGAAGCAGAGCCTAAGGTGTAAATTATTGATAGTCCATATCTCGGAAACTATAAGAGATAATGCAATGTCGCAACCGGCAATGTAATTAGCATGCCGAATATCACTTGGAATGTGAATTGGGACGAAATCGCCAATAGATAAGACCATTTTACAATTTGGGCCCAAGTTAGAAGCAGAGCCTAAGGTGTAAATTATCGATAGTCCATATCTCGGAAACCATAAGAGATAATGCAATTTGGCAACCGGCAATGTAATTAGCATACCGAATATTACTTGGAATGTGAATTGGAACGAAATCGCCAATAGATAAGACCATTTTACAATTTGGGCCCAAGTTAGAAGCAGAGCCTAAGGTGTAAATTATCGATAGTCCATATCTCGGAAACTATAAGAGATAATGCAATTTGGCAACCGGCAATGTAATTAGCATGCCGAATATTACTTGGAATGTGAATTGGAACGAAATCGCCAATAGATAAGACCATTTTACAATTTGGGCCCAAGTTAGAAGCAGAGCCTAAGGTGTAAATTATCGATAGTCCACATCTCGGAAACTATAAGAGATAATGCAATTTCGCAACCGGCAATGTAATTAGCATGCCGAATATTACTTGGAGTGTGAATTGGAACGAAATCGCCAATAGATAAGACCATTTTACAATTTGGGCCCAAGTTAGAAGCAGAGCCTAAGGTGTAAATTATCGATAGTCCATATCTCGGAAACTATAAGAGATAATGCAATTTGGCAACCGGCAATGTAATTAGCATGCCGAATATTACTTGGAATGTGAATTGCAACTAAATCGCCAATAGATAAGACCATTTTACAATTTGGGCCCAAGTTAGAAGCATAGCCTAAGGTGTAAATTATCGATAGTCCATATCTCGGAAACTATAAGAGATAATGCAATTTGGCAACCGGCAATGTAATTAGCATGCCGAATATTACTTGGAATGTGAATTGGAACGAAATCGCCAATAGATAAGACCATTTTACAATTTGGGCCCAAGTTAGAAGCAGAGCCTAAGGTGTAAATTATCGATAGTCCATATCTCGGAAACTATAAGAGATAATGCAATTTGGCAACCGGCAATGTAATTAGCATGCCGAATATTACTTGGAATGTGAATTGGAACGAAATCGCCAATAGATAAGTCCATTTTACAATTTGGGCCCAAGTTAGAAGCAGAGCCTAAGGTGTAAATTATCGATAGTCCATATCTCGGAAACTATAAGAGATAATGCAATTTGGCAACCGGCAATGTAATTAGCATGCCGAATATTACTTGGAATGTGAATTGGAACGAAATCGCCAATAGATAAGACCATTTTACAATTTGGGCCCAAGTTAGAAGCAGAGCCTAAGGTGTAAATTATTGATAGTCCATACCTCGGAAACTATAAGAGATAATGCAATTTCGCAACCGGCAATATAATTAGCATGCCGAATATCACTTGGAATGTGAATTGGGACGAAATCGCCAATAGATAAGACCATTTTACAATTTGGGCCCAAGTTAGAAGCAGAGCCTAAGGTGTAAATTATCGATAGTCCATATCTCGGAAACTATAAGAGATAATGCAATTTGGCAACCGGCAATGTAATTAGCATGCCGAATATTACTTGGAATGTGAATTGGAACGAAATAGCCAATAGATAAGACCATTTTACAATTTGGGCCCAAGTTAGAAGCAGAGCCTAAGGTGTAAATTATCGATAGTCCATATCTCGGAAACTATAAGAGATAATGCAATTTGGCAACCGGCAATGTAATTAGCATGCCGAATATTATTTGGAATGTGAATTGGAACGAAATCGCCAATAGATAAGACCATTTTACAATTTGGGCCCAAGTTAGAAGCAGAGCCTAAGGTGTAAATTATCGATAGTCCATATCTCGGAAACTATAAGAGATAATGCAATTTCGCAACCGGCAATGTAATTAGCATGCCGAATATCACTTGGAATGTGAATTGGGACGAAATCGCCAATAGATAAGACCATTTTACAATTTGGGCCCAAGTTAGAAGCAGAGCCTAAGGTGTAAATTATCGATAGTCCATATCTCGGAAACTATAAGAGATAATGCAATTTGGCAACCGGCAATGTAATTAGCATGCCGAATATTACTTGGAATGTGAATTGGAACGAAATCGCCAATAGATAAGACCATTTTACAATTAGGGCCCAAGTTAGAAGCAGAGCCTAAGGTGTAAATTATCGATAGTCCATATCTCGGAAACTATAAGAGATAATGCAATTTGGCAACCGGCAATGTAATTAGCATGCCGAATATTACTTGGAATGTGAATTGGAACGAAATCGCCAATAGGTAAGACCATTTTACAATTTGGGCCCAAGTTAGAAGCAGAGCCTAAGGTGTAAATTATCGATAGTCCATATCTCGGAAACTATAAGAGATAATTCAATTTGGCAACCGGCAATGTAATTAGCATGCCGAATATTACTTGGAATGTGAATTGGAACGAAATCGCCAATAGATAAGACCATTTTACAATTTGGGCCCAAGTTAGAAGCAGAGCCTAAGGTGTAAATTATCGATAGTCCATATCTCGGAAACTATAAGAGATAATGCAATTTGGCAACCGGCAATGTAATTAGCATGCCGAATATTACTTGGAATGTGAATTGGAACGAAATCGCCAATAGATAAGACCATTTTACAATTTGGGCCCAAGTTAGAAGCAGAGCCTAAGGTGTAAATTATTGATAGTCCATATCTCGGAAACTATAAGAGATAATGCAATTTCGCAACCGGCAATGTAATTAGCATGCCGAATATCACTTGGAATGTGAATTGGGACGAAATCGCCAATAGATAAGACCATTTTACAATTTGGGCCCAAGTTAGAAGCAGAGCCTAAGGTGTAAATTATCGATAGTCCATATCTCGGAAACTATAAGAGATAATGCAATTTGGCAACCGGCAATGTAATTAGCATGCCGAATATTACTTGGAATGTGAATTGGAACGAAATCGCCAATAGATAAGACCATTTTACAATTTGGGCCCAAGTTAGAAGCAGAGCCTAAGGTGTAAATTATCGATAGTCCATATCTCGGAAACTATAAGAGATAATGCAATTTGGCAACGGGCAATGTAATTAGCATGCCGAATATTACTTGGAATGTGAATTGGAACGAAATCGCCAATAGATAAGACCATTTTACAATTTGGGCCCAAGTTAGAAGCAGAGCCTAAGGTGTAAATTATCGATAGTCCATATCTCGGAAACTATAAGAGATAATGCAATTTGGCAACCGGCAATGTAATTAGCATGCCGAATATTATTTGGAATGTGAATTGGAACGAAATCGCCAATAGATAAGACCATTTTACAATTTGGGCCCAAGTTAGAAGCAGAGCCTAAGGTGTAAATTATCGATAGTCCATATCTCGGAAACTATAAGAGATAATGCAATTTCGCAACCGGCAATGTAATTAGCATGCCGAATATCACTTGGAATGTGAATTGGGACGAAATCGCCAATAGATAAGACCATTTTACAATTTGGGCCCAAGTTAGAAGCAGAGCCTAAGGTGTAAATTATCGATAGTCCATATCTCGGAAACTATAAGAGATAATGCAATTTGGCAACCGGCAATGTAATTAGCATGCCGAATATTACTTGGAATGTGAATTGGAACGAAATCGCCAATAGATAAGACCATTTTACAATTAGGGCCCAAGTTAGAAGCAGAGCCTAAGGTGTAAATTATCGATAGTCCATATCTCGGAAACTATAAGAGATAATGCAATTTGGCAACCGGCAATGTAATTAGCATGCCGAATATTACTTGGAATGTGAATTGGAACGAAATCGCCAATAGGTAAGACCATTTTACAATTTGGGCCCAAGTTAGAAGCAGAGCCTAAGGTGTAAATTATCGATAGTCCATATCTCGGAAACTATAAGAGATAATTCAATTTGGCAACCGGCAATGTAATTAGCATGCCGAATATTACTTGGAATGTGAATTGGAACGAAATCGCCAATAGATAAGACCATTTTACAATTTGGGCCCAAGTTAGAAGCAGAGCCTAAGGTGTAAATTATTGATAGTCCATATCTCGGAAACTATAAGAGATAATGCAATTTCGCAACCGGCAATGTAATTAGCATGCCGAATATCACTTGGAATGTGAATTGGGACGAAATCGCCAATAGATAAGACCATTTTACAATTTGGGCCCAAGTTAGAAGCAGAGCCTAAGGTGTAAATTATCGATAGTCCATATCTCGGAAACTATAAGAGATAATGCAATTTGGCAACCGGCAATGTAATTAGCATGCCGAATATTACTTGGAATGTGAATTGGAACGAAATCGCCAATAGATAAGACCATTTTACAATTTGGGCCCAAGTTAGAAGCAGAGCCTAAGGTGTAAATTATCGATAGTCCATATCTCGGAAACTATAAGAGATAATGCAATTTGGCAACGGGCAATGTAATTAGCATGCCGAATATTACTTGGAATGTGAATTGGAACGAAATCGCCAATAGATAAGACCATTTTACAATTTGGGCCCAAGTTAGAAGCAGAGCCTAAGGTGTAAATTATCGATAGTCCATATCTCGGAAACTATAAGAGATAATGCAATTTGGCAACCGGCAATGTAATTAGCATGCCGAATATTATTTGGAATGTGAATTGGAACGAAATCGCCAATAGATAAGACCATTTTACAATTTGGGCCCAAGTTAGAAGCAGAGCCTAAGGTGTAAATTATCGATAGTCCATATCTCGGAAACTATAAGAGATAATGCAATTTCGCAACCGGCAATGTAATTAGCATGCCGAATATCACTTGGAATGTGAATTGGGACGAAATCGCCAATAGATAAGACCATTTTACAATTTGGGCCCAAGTTAGAAGCAGAGCCTAAGGTGTAAATTATCGATAGTCCATATCTCGGAAACTATAAGAGATAATGCAATTTGGCAACCGGCAATGTAATTAGCATGCCGAATATTACTTGGAATGTGAATTGGAACGAAATCGCCAATAGATAAGACCATTTTACAATTAGGGCCCAAGTTAGAAGCAGAGCCTAAGGTGTAAATTATCGATAGTCCATATCTCGGAAACTATAAGAGATAATGCAATTTGGCAACCGGCAATGTAATTAGCATGCCGAATATTACTTGGAATGTGAATTGGAACGAAATCGCCAATAGGTAAGACCATTTTACAATTTGGGCCCAAGTTAGAAGCAGAGCCTAAGGTGTAAATTATCGATAGTCCATATCTCGGAAACTATAAGAGATAATTCAATTTGGCAACCGGCAATGTAATTAGCATGCCGAATATTACTTGGAATGTGAATTGGAACGAAATCGCCAATAGATAAGACCATTTTACAATTTGGGCCCAAGTTAGAAGCAGAGCCTAAGGTGTAAATTATCGATAGTCCATATCTCGGAAACTATAAGAGATAATGCAATTTGGCAACCGGCAATGTAATTAGCATGCCGAATATTACTTGGAATGTGAATTGGAACGAAATCGCCAATAGATAAGACCATTTTACAATTTGGGCCCAAGTTAGAAGCAGAGCCTAAGGTGTAAATTATTGATAGTCCATATCTCGGAAACTATAAGAGATAATGCAATTTCGCAACCGGCAATGTAATTAGCATGCCGAATATCACTTGGAATGTGAATTGGGACGAAATCGCCAATAGATAAGACCATTTTACAATTTGGGCCCAAGTTAGAAGCAGAGCCTAAGGTGTAAATTATCGATAGTCCATATCTCGGAAACTATAAGAGATAATGCAATTTGGCAACCGGCAATGTAATTAGCATGCCGAATATTACTTGGAATGTGAATTGGAACGAAATCGCCAATAGATAAGACCATTTTACAATTTGGGCCCAAGTTAGAAGCAGAGCCTAAGGTGTAAATTATCGATAGTCCATATCTCGGAAACTATAAGAGATAATGCAATTTGGCAACCGGCAATGTAATTAGCATGCCGAATATTACTTGGAATGTGAATTGGAACGAAATCGCCAATAGATAAGACCATTTTACAATTTGGGCCCAAGTTAGAAGCAGAGCCTAAGGTGTAAATTATCGATAGTCCATATCTCGGAAACTATAAGAGATAATGCAATTTCGCAACCGGCAATGTAATTAGCATGCCGAATATTACTTGGAGTGTGAATTGGAACGAAATCGCCAATAGATAAGACCATTTTACAATTTGGGCCCAAGTTAGAAGCAGAGCCTAAGGTGTAAATTATCGATAGTCCATATCTCGGAAACTATAAGAGATAATGCAATTTGGCAACCGGCAATGTAATTAGCATGCCGAATATTACTTGGAATGTGAATTGCAACTAAATCGCCAATAGATAAGACCATTTTACAATTTGAGCCCAAGTTAGAAGCAGAGCCTAAGGTGTAAATTATCGATAGCCCATATCTCGGAAAATATAAGAGATAATGCAATTTGGCAACCGGCAATGTAATTAGCATGCCGAATATTACTTGGAATGTGAATTGGAACGAAATCGCCAATAGATAAGACCATTTTACAATTTGGGCCCAAGTTAGAAGCAGAGCCTAAGGTGTAAATAATCGATAGTCCATATCTCGGAAACTATAAGAGATAATGCAATTTGGCAACCGGCAATGTAATTAGCATGCCGAATATTACTTGGAATGTGAATTGGAACGAAATCGCCAATAGATAAGACCATTTTACAATTTGGGCCCAAGTTAGAAGCAGAGCCTAAGGTGTAAATTATCGATAGTCCATATCTCGGAAACTATAATAGATAATGCAATTTGGCAACCGGCAATGTAATTAGCATGCCGAATATTACTTGGAATGTGAATTGGAACGAAATCGCCAATAGATAAGGCCATTTTACAATTTGGGCCCAAGTTAGAAGCAGAGCCTAAGGTGTAAATTATTGATAGTCCATATCTCGGAAACTATAAGAGATAATGCAATGTCGCAACCGGCAATGTAATTAGCATGCCGAATATCACTTGGAATGTGAATTGGGACGAAATCGCCAATAGATAAGACCATTTTACAATTTGGGCCCAAGTTAGAAGCAGAGCCTAAGGTGTAAATTATCGATAGTCCATATCTCGGAAACCATAAGAGATAATGCAATTTGGCAACCGGCAATGTAATTAGCATACCGAATATTACTTGGAATGTGAATTGGAACGAAATCGCCAATAGATAAGACCATTTTACAATTTGGGCCCAAGTTAGAAGCAGAGCCTAAGGTGTAAATTATCGATAGTCCATATCTCGGAAACTATAAGAGATAATGCAATTTGGCAACCGGCAATGTAATTAGCATGCCGAATATTACTTGGAATGTGAATTGGAACGAAATCGCCAATAGATAAGACCATTTTACAATTTGGGCCCAAGTTAGAAGCAGAGCCTAAGGTGTAAATTATCGATAGTCCACATCTCGGAAACTATAAGAGATAATGCAATTTCGCAACCGGCAATGTAATTAGCATGCCGAATATTACTTGGAATGTGAATTGCAACTAAATCGCCAATAGATAAGACCATTTTACAATTTGAGCCCAAGTTAGAAGCAGAGCCTAAGGTGTAAATTATCGATAGCCCATATCTCGGAAAATATAAGAGATAATGCAATTTGGCAACCGGCAATGTAATTAGCATGCCGAATATTACTTGGAATGTGAATTGGAACGAAATCGCCAATAGATAAGACCATTTTACAATTTGGGCCCAAGTTAGAAGCAGAGCCTAAGGTGTAAATAATCGATAGTCCATATCTCGGAAACTATAAGAGATAATGCAATTTGGCAACCGGCAATGTAATTAGCATGCCGAATATTACTTGGAATGTGAATTGGAACGAAATCGCCAATAGATAAGACCATTTTACAATTTGGGCCCAAGTTAGAAGCAGAGCCTAAGGTGTAAATTATCGATAGTCCATATCTCGGAAACTATAATAGATAATGCAATTTGGCAACCGGCAATGTAATTAGCATGCCGAATATTACTTGGAATGTGAATTGGAACGAAATCGCCAATAGATAAGGCCATTTTACAATTTGGGCCCAAGTTAGAAGCAGAGCCTAAGGTGTAAATTATTGATAGTCCATATCTCGGAAACTATAAGAGATAATGCAATGTCGCAACCGGCAATGTAATTAGCATGCCGAATATCACTTGGAATGTGAATTGGGACGAAATCGCCAATAGATAAGACCATTTTACAATTTGGGCCCAAGTTAGAAGCAGAGCCTAAGGTGTAAATTATCGATAGTCCATATCTCGGAAACCATAAGAGATAATGCAATTTGGCAACCGGCAATGTAATTAGCATACCGAATATTACTTGGAATGTGAATTGGAACGAAATCGCCAATAGATAAGACCATTTTACAATTTGGGCCCAAGTTAGAAGCAGAGCCTAAGGTGTAAATTATCGATAGTCCATATCTCGGAAACTATAAGAGATAATGCAATTTGGCAACCGGCAATGTAATTAGCATGCCGAATATTACTTGGAATGTGAATTGGAACGAAATCGCCAATAGATAAGACCATTTTACAATTTGGGCCCAAGTTAGAAGCAGAGCCTAAGGTGTAAATTATCGATAGTCCACATCTCGGAAACTATAAGAGATAATGCAATTTCGCAACCGGCAATGTAATTAGCATGCCGAATATTACTTGGAATGTGAATTGGAACGAAATCGCCAATAGATAAGGCCATTTTACAATTTGGGCCCAAGTTAGAAGCAGAGCCTAAGGTGTAAATTATTGATAGTCCATATCTCGGAAACTATAAGAGATAATGCAATGTCGCAACCGGCAATGTAATTAGCATGCCGAATATCACTTGGAATGTGAATTGGGACGAAATCGCCAATAGATAAGACCATTTTACAATTTGGGCCCAAGTTAGAAGCAGAGCCTAAGGTGTAAATTATCGATAGTCCATATCTCGGAAACCATAAGAGATAATGCAATTTGGCAACCGGCAATGTAATTAGCATACCGAATATTACTTGGAATGTGAATTGGAACGAAATCGCCAATAGATAAGACCATTTTACAATTTGGGCCCAAGTTAGAAGCAGAGCCTAAGGTGTAAATTATCGATAGTCCATATCTCGGAAACTATAAGAGATAATGCAATTTGGCAACCGGCAATGTAATTAGCATGCCGAATATTACTTGGAATGTGAATTGGAACGAAATCGCCAATAGATAAGACCATTTTACAATTTGGGCCCAAGTTAGAAGCAGAGCCTAAGGTGTAAATTATCGATAGTCCACATCTCGGAAACTATAAGAGATAATGCAATTTCGCAACCGGCAATGTAATTAGCATGCCGAATATTACTTGGAGTGTGAATTGGAACGAAATCGCCAATAGATAAGACCATTTTACAATTTGGGCCCAAGTTAGAAGCAGAGCCTAAGGTGTAAATTATCGATAGTCCATATCTCGGAAACTATAAGAGATAATGCAATTTCGCAACCGGCAATGTAATTAGCATGCCGAATATCACTTGGAATGTGAATTGGGACGAAATCGCCAATAGATAAGACCATTTTACAATTTGGGCCCAAGTTAGAAGCAGAGCCTAAGGTGTAAATTATCGATAGCCCATATCTCGGAAAATATAAGAGATAATGCAATTTGGCAACCGGCAATGTAATTAGCATGCCGAATATTACTTGGAATGTGAATTGGAACGAAATCGCCAATAGATAAGACCATTTTACAATTTGGGCCCAAGTTAGAAGCAGAGCCTAAGGTGTAAATAATCGATAGTCCATATCTCGGAAACTATAAGAGATAATGCAATTTGGCAACCGGCAATGTAATTAGCATGCCGAATATTACTTGGAATGTGAATTGGAACGAAATCGCCAATAGATAAGACCATTTTACAATTTGGGCCCAAGTTAGAAGCAGAGCCTAAGGTGTAAATTATCGATAGTCCATATCTCGGAAACTATAATAGATAATGCAATTTGGCAACCGGCAATGTAATTAGCATGCCGAATATTACTTGGAATGTGAATTGGAACGAAATCGCCAATAGATAAGGCCATTTTACAATTTGGGCCCAAGTTAGAAGCAGAGCCTAAGGTGTAAATTATTGATAGTCCATATCTCGGAAACTATAAGAGATAATGCAATGTCGCAACCGGCAATGTAATTAGCATGCCGAATATCACTTGGAATGTGAATTGGGACGAAATCGCCAATAGATAAGACCATTTTACAATTTGGGCCCAAGTTAGAAGCAGAGCCTAAGGTGTAAATTATCGATAGTCCATATCTCGGAAACCATAAGAGATAATGCAATTTGGCAACCGGCAATGTAATTAGCATACCGAATATTACTTGGAATGTGAATTGGAACGAAATCGCCAATAGATAAGACCATTTTACAATTTGGGCCCAAGTTAGAAGCAGAGCCTAAGGTGTAAATTATCGATAGTCCATATCTCGGAAACTATAAGAGATAATGCAATTTGGCAACCGGCAATGTAATTAGCATGCCGAATATTACTTGGAATGTGAATTGGAACGAAATCGCCAATAGATAAGACCATTTTACAATTTGGGCCCAAGTTAGAAGCAGAGCCTAAGGTGTAAATTATCGATAGTCCACATCTCGGAAACTATAAGAGATAATGCAATTTCGCAACCGGCAATGTAATTAGCATGCCGAATATTACTTGGAGTGTGAATTGGAACGAAATCGCCAATAGATAAGACCATTTTACAATTTGGGCCCAAGTTAGAAGCAGAGCCTAAGGTGTAAATTATCGATAGTCCATATCTCGGAAACTATAAGAGATAATGCAATTTCGCAACCGGCAATGTAATTAGCATGCCGAATATCACTTGGAATGTGAATTGGGACGAAATCGCCAATAGATAAGACCATTTTACAATTTGGGCCCAAGTTAGAAGCAGAGCCTAAGGTGTAAATTATCGATAGTCCATATCTCGGAAACTATAAGAGATAATGCAATTTGGCAACCGGCAATGTAATTAGCATGCCGAATATTACTTGGAATGTGAATTGGAACGAAATCGCCAATAGATAAGACCATTTTACAATTAGGGCCCAAGTTAGAAGCAGAGCCTAAGGTGTAAATTATCGATAGTCCATATCTCGGAAACTATAAGAGATAATGCAATTTGGCAACCGGCAATGTAATTAGCATGCCGAATATTACTTGGAATGTGAATTGGAACGAAATCGCCAATAGGTAAGACCATTTTACAATTTGGGCCCAAGTTAGAAGCAGAGCCTAAGGTGTAAATTATCGATAGTCCATATCTCGGAAACTATAAGAGATAATTCAATTTGGCAACCGGCAATGTAATTAGCATGCCGAATATTACTTGGAATGTGAATTGGAACGAAATCGCCAATAGATAAGACCATTTTACAATTTGGGCCCAAGTTAGAAGCAGAGCCTAAGGTGTAAATTATCGATAGTCCATATCTCGGAAACTATAAGAGATAATGCAATTTGGCAACCGGCAATGTAATTAGCATGCCGAATATTACTTGGAATGTGAATTGGAACGAAATCGCCAATAGATAAGACCATTTTACAATTTGGGCCCAAGTTAGAAGCAGAGCCTAAGGTGTAAATTATTGATAGTCCATATCTCGGAAACTATAAGAGATAATGCAATTTCGCAACCGGCAATGTAATTAGCATGCCGAATATCACTTGGAATGTGAATTGGGACGAAATCGCCAATAGATAAGACCATTTTACAATTTGGGCACAAGTTAGAAGCAGAGCCTAAGGTGTAAATTATCGATAGTCCATATCTCGGAAACTATAAGAGATAATGCAATTTGGCAACCGGCAATGTAATTAGCATGCCGAATATTACTTGGAATGTGAATTGGAACGAAATCGCCAATAGATAAGACCATTTTACAATTTGGGCCCAAGTTAGAAGCAGAGCCTAAGGTGTAAATTATCGATAGTCCATATCTCGGAAACTATAAGAGATAATGCAATTTGGCAACCGGCAATGTAATTAGCATGCCGAATATTACTTGGAATGTGAATTGGAACGAAATCGCCAATAGATAAGACCATTTTACAATTTGGGCCCAAGTTAGAAGCAGAGCCTAAGGTGTAAATTATCGATAGTCCATATCTCGGAAACTATAAGAGATAATGCAATTTGGCAACCGGCAATGTAATTAGCATGCCGAATATTATTTGGAATGTGAATTGGAACGAAATCGCCAATAGATAAGACCATTTTACAATTTGGGCCCAAGTTAGAAGCAGAGCCTAAGGTGTAAATTATCGATAGTCCATATCTCGGAAACTATAAGAGATAATGCAATTTCGCAACCGGCAATGTAATTAGCATGCCGAATATCACTTGGAATGTGAATTGGGACGAAATCGCCAATAGATAAGACCATTTTACAATTTGGGCCCAAGTTAGAAGCAGAGCCTAAGGTGTAAATTATCGATAGTCCATATCTCGGAAACTATAAGAGATAATGCAATTTGGCAACCGGCAATGTAATTAGCATGCCGAATATTACTTGGAATGTGAATTGGAACGAAATCGCCAATAGATAAGACCATTTTACAATTAGGGCCCAAGTTAGAAGCAGAGCCTAAGGTGTAAATTATCGATAGTCCATATCTCGGAAACTATAAGAGATAATGCAATTTGGCAACCGGCAATGTAATTAGCATGCCGAATATTACTTGGAATGTGAATTGGAACGAAATCGCCAATAGGTAAGACCATTTTACAATTTGGGCCCAAGTTAGAAGCAGAGCCTAAGGTGTAAATTATCGATAGTCCATATCTCGGAAACTATAAGAGATAATTCAATTTGGCAACCGGCAATGTAATTAGCATGCCGAATATTACTTGGAATGTGAATTGGAACGAAATCGCCAATAGATAAGACCATTTTACAATTTGGGCCCAAGTTAGAAGCAGAGCCTAAGGTGTAAATTATCGATAGTCCATATCTCGGAAACTATAAGAGATAATGCAATTTGGCAACCGGCAATGTAATTAGCATGCCGAATATTACTTGGAATGTGAATTGGAACGAAATCGCCAATAGATAAGACCATTTTACAATTTGGGCCCAAGTTAGAAGCAGAGCCTAAGGTGTAAATTATTGATAGTCCATATCTCGGAAACTATAAGAGATAATGCAATTTCGCAACCGGCAATGTAATTAGCATGCCGAATATCACTTGGAATGTGAATTGGGACGAAATCGCCAATAGATAAGACCATTTTACAATTTGGGCCCAAGTTAGAAGCAGAGCCTAAGGTGTAAATTATCGATAGTCCATATCTCGGAAACTATAAGAGATAATGCAATTTGGCAACCGGCAATGTAATTAGCATGCCGAATATTACTTGGAATGTGAATTGGAACGAAATCGCCAATAGATAAGACCATTTTACAATTTGGGCCCAAGTTAGAAGCAGAGCCTAAGGTGTAAATTATCGATAGTCCATATCTCGGAAACTATAAGAGATTATGCAATTTGGCAACCGGCAATGTAATTAGCATGCCGAATATTACTTGGAATGTGAATTGGAACGAAATCGCCAATAGATAAGACCATTTTACAATTTGGGCCCAAGTTAGAAGCAGAGCCTAAGGTGTAAATTATCGATAGTCCATATCTCGGAAACTATAAGAGATAATGCAATTTCGCAACCGGCAATGTAATTAGCATGCCGAATATTACTTGGAGTGTGAATTGGAACGAAATCGCCAATAGATAAGACCATTTTACAATTTGGGCCCAAGTTAGAAGCAGAGCCTAAGGTGTAAATTATCGATAGTCCATATCTCGGAAACTATAAGAGATAATGCAATTTGGCAACCGGCAATGTAATTAGCATGCCGAATATTACTTGGAATGTGAATTGCAACTAAATCGCCAATAGATAAGACCATTTTACAATTTGAGCCCAAGTTAGAAGCAGAGCCTAAGGTGTAAATTATCGATAGCCCATATCTCGGAAAATATAAGAGATAATGCAATTTGGCAACCGGCAATGTAATTAGCATGCCGAATATTACTTGGAATGTGAATTGGAACGAAATCGCCAATAGATAAGACCATTTTACAATTTGGGCCCAAGTTAGAAGCAGAGCCTAAGGTGTAAATAATCGATAGTCCATATCTCGGAAACTATAAGAGATAATGCAATTTGGCAACCGGCAATGTAATTAGCATGCCGAATATTACTTGGAATGTGAATTGGAACGAAATCGCCAATAGATAAGACCATTTTACAATTTGGGCCCAAGTTAGAAGCAGAGCCTAAGGTGTAAATTATCGATAGTCCATATCTCGGAAACTATAATAGATAATGCAATTTGGCAACCGGCAATGTAATTAGCATGCCGAATATTACTTGGAATGTGAATTGGAACGAAATCGCCAATAGATAAGGCCATTTTACAATTTGGGCCCAAGTTAGAAGCAGAGCCTAAGGTGTAAATTATTGATAGTCCATATCTCGGAAACTATAAGAGATAATGCAATGTCGCAACCGGCAATGTAATTAGCATGCCGAATATCACTTGGAATGTGAATTGGGACGAAATCGCCAATAGATAAGACCATTTTACAATTTGGGCCCAAGTTAGAAGCAGAGCCTAAGGTGTAAATTATCGATAGTCCATATCTCGGAAACCATAAGAGATAATGCAATTTGGCAACCGGCAATGTAATTAGCATACCGAATATTACTTGGAATGTGAATTGGAACGAAATCGCCAATAGATAAGACCATTTTACAATTTGGGCCCAAGTTAGAAGCAGAGCCTAAGGTGTAAATTATCGATAGTCCATATCTCGGAAACTATAAGAGATAATGCAATTTGGCAACCGGCAATGTAATTAGCATGCCGAATATTACTTGGAATGTGAATTGGAACGAAATCGCCAATAGATAAGACCATTTTACAATTTGGGCCCAAGTTAGAAGCAGAGCCTAAGGTGTAAATTATCGATAGTCCACATCTCGGAAACTATAAGAGATAATGCAATTTCGCAACCGGCAATGTAATTAGCATGCCGAATATTACTTGGAGTGTGAATTGGAACGAAATCGCCAATAGATAAGACCATTTTACAATTTGGGCCCAAGTTAGAAGCAGAGCCTAAGGTGTAAATTATCGATAGTCCATATCTCGGAAACTATAAGAGATAATGCAATTTGGCAACCGGCAATGTAATTAGCATGCCGAATATTACTTGGAATGTGAATTGCAACTAAATCGCCAATAGATAAGACCATTTTACAATTTGGGCCCAAGTTAGAAGCATAGCCTAAGGTGTAAATTATCGATAGTCCATATCTCGGAAACTATAAGAGATAATGCAATTTGGCAACCGGCAATGTAATTAGCATGCCGAATATTACTTGGAATGTGAATTGGAACGAAATCGCCAATAGATAAGACCATTTTACAATTTGGGCCCAAGTTAGAAGCAGAGCCTAAGGTGTAAATTATCGATAGTCCATATCTCGGAAACTATAAGAGATAATGCAATTTGGCAACCGGCAATGTAATTAGCATGCCGAATATTACTTGGAATGTGAATTGGAACGAAATCGCCAATAGATAAGTCCATTTTACAATTTGGGCCCAAGTTAGAAGCAGAGCCTAAGGTGTAAATTATCGATAGTCCATATCTCGGAAACTATAAGAGATAATGCAATTTGGCAACCGGCAATGTAATTAGCATGCCGAATATTACTTGGAATGTGAATTGGAACGAAATCGCCAATAGATAAGACCATTTTACAATTTGGGCCCAAGTTAGAAGCAGAGCCTAAGGTGTAAATTATTGATAGTCCATACCTCGGAAACTATAAGAGATAATGCAATTTCGCAACCGGCAATATAATTAGCATGCCGAATATCACTTGGAATGTGAATTGGGACGAAATCGCCAATAGATAAGACCATTTTACAATTTGGGCCCAAGTTAGAAGCAGAGCCTAAGGTGTAAATTATCGATAGTCCATATCTCGGAAACTATAAGAGATAATGCAATTTGGCAACCGGCAATGTAATTAGCATGCCGAATATTACTTGGAATGTGAATTGGAACGAAATAGCCAATAGATAAGACCATTTTACAATTTGGGCCCAAGTTAGAAGCAGAGCCTAAGGTGTAAATTATCGATAGTCCATATCTCGGAAACTATAAGAGATAATGCAATTTGGCAACCGGCAATGTAATTAGCATGCCGAATATTATTTGGAATGTGAATTGGAACGAAATCGCCAATAGATAAGACCATTTTACAATTTGGGCCCAAGTTAGAAGCAGAGCCTAAGGTGTAAATTATCGATAGTCCATATCTCGGAAACTATAAGAGATAATGCAATTTCGCAACCGGCAATGTAATTAGCATGCCGAATATCACTTGGAATGTGAATTGGGACGAAATCGCCAATAGATAAGACCATTTTACAATTTGGGCCCAAGTTAGAAGCAGAGCCTAAGGTGTAAATTATCGATAGTCCATATCTCGGAAACTATAAGAGATAATGCAATTTGGCAACCGGCAATGTAATTAGCATGCCGAATATTACTTGGAATGTGAATTGGAACGAAATCGCCAATAGATAAGACCATTTTACAATTAGGGCCCAAGTTAGAAGCAGAGCCTAAGGTGTAAATTATCGATAGTCCATATCTCGGAAACTATAAGAGATAATGCAATTTGGCAACCGGCAATGTAATTAGCATGCCGAATATTACTTGGAATGTGAATTGGAACGAAATCGCCAATAGGTAAGACCATTTTACAATTTGGGCCCAAGTTAGAAGCAGAGCCTAAGGTGTAAATTATCGATAGTCCATATCTCGGAAACTATAAGAGATAATTCAATTTGGCAACCGGCAATGTAATTAGCATGCCGAATATTACTTGGAATGTGAATTGGAACGAAATCGCCAATAGATAAGACCATTTTACAATTTGGGCCCAAGTTAGAAGCAGAGCCTAAGGTGTAAATTATCGATAGTCCATATCTCGGAAACTATAAGAGATAATGCAATTTGGCAACCGGCAATGTAATTAGCATGCCGAATATTACTTGGAATGTGAATTGGAACGAAATCGCCAATAGATAAGACCATTTTACAATTTGGGCCCAAGTTAGAAGCAGAGCCTAAGGTGTAAATTATTGATAGTCCATATCTCGGAAACTATAAGAGATAATGCAATTTCGCAACCGGCAATGTAATTAGCATGCCGAATATCACTTGGAATGTGAATTGGGACGAAATCGCCAATAGATAAGACCATTTTACAATTTGGGCCCAAGTTAGAAGCAGAGCCTAAGGTGTAAATTATCGATAGTCCATATCTCGGAAACTATAAGAGATAATGCAATTTGGCAACCGGCAATGTAATTAGCATGCCGAATATTACTTGGAATGTGAATTGGAACGAAATCGCCAATAGATAAGACCATTTTACAATTTGGGCCCAAGTTAGAAGCAGAGCCTAAGGTGTAAATTATCGATAGTCCATATCTCGGAAACTATAAGAGATAATGCAATTTGGCAACCGGCAATGTAATTAGCATGCCGAATATTACTTGGAATGTGAATTGGAACGAAATCGCCAATAGATAAGACCATTTTACAATTTGGGCCCAAGTTAGAAGCAGAGCCTAAGGTGTAAATTATCGATAGTCCATATCTCGGAAACTATAAGAGATAATGCAATTTCGCAACCGGCAATGTAATTAGCATGCCGAATATTACTTGGAGTGTGAATTGGAACGAAATCGCCAATAGATAAGACCATTTTACAATTTGGGCCCAAGTTAGAAGCAGAGCCTAAGGTGTAAATTATCGATAGTCCATATCTCGGAAACTATAAGAGATAATGCAATTTGGCAACCGGCAATGTAATTAGCATGCCGAATATTACTTGGAATGTGAATTGCAACTAAATCGCCAATAGATAAGACCATTTTACAATTTGAGCCCAAGTTAGAAGCAGAGCCTAAGGTGTAAATTATCGATAGCCCATATCTCGGAAATTATAAGAGATAATGCAATTTGGCAACCGGCAATGTAATTAGCATGCCGAATATTACTTGGAATGTGAATTGGAACGAAATCGCCAATAGATAAGACCATTTTACAATTTGGGCCCAAGTTAGAAGCAGAGCCTAAGGTGTAAATAATCGATAGTCCATATCTCGGAAACTATAAGAGATAATGCAATTTGGCAACCGGCAATGTAATTAGCATGCCGAATATTACTTGGAATGTGAATTGGAACGAAATCGCCAATAGATAAGACCATTTTACAATTTGGGCCCAAGTTAGAAGCAGAGCCTAAGGTGTAAATTATCGATAGTCCATATCTCGGAAACTATAATAGATAATGCAATTTGGCAACCGGCAATGTAATTAGCATGCCGAATATTACTTGGAATGTGAATTGGAACGAAATCGCCAATAGATAAGGCCATTTTACAATTTGGGCCCAAGTTAGAAGCAGAGCCTAAGGTGTAAATTATTGATAGTCCATATCTCGGAAACTATAAGAGATAATGCAATGTCGCAACCGGCAATGTAATTAGCATGCCGAATATCACTTGGAATGTGAATTGGGACGAAATCGCCAATAGATAAGACCATTTTACAATTTGGGCCCAAGTTAGAAGCAGAGCCTAAGGTGTAAATTATCGATAGTCCATATCTCGGAAACCATAAGAGATAATGCAATTTGGCAACCGGCAATGTAATTAGCATACCGAATATTACTTGGAATGTGAATTGGAACGAAATCGCCAATAGATAAGACCATTTTACAATTTGGGCCCAAGTTAGAAGCAGAGCCTAAGGTGTAAATTATCGATAGTCCATATCTCGGAAACTATAAGAGATAATGCAATTTGGCAACCGGCAATGTAATTAGCATGCCGAATATTACTTGGAATGTGAATTGGAACGAAATCGCCAATAGATAAGACCATTTTACAATTTGGGCCCAAGTTAGAAGCAGAGCCTAAGGTGTAAATTATCGATAGTCCACATCTCGGAAACTATAAGAGATAATGCAATTTCGCAACCGGCAATGTAATTAGCATGCCGAATATTACTTGGAGTGTGAATTGGAACGAAATCGCCAATAGATAAGACCATTTTACAATTTGGGCCCAAGTTAGAAGCAGAGCCTAAGGTGTAAATTATCGATAGTCCATATCTCGGAAACTATAAGAGATAATGCAATTTGGCAACCGGCAATGTAATTAGCATGCCGAATATTACTTGGAATGTGAATTGGAACGAAATCGCCAATAGATAAGACCATTTTACAATTTGGGCCCAAGTTAGAAGCATAGCCTAAGGTGTAAATTATCGATAGTCCATATCTCGGAAACTATAAGAGATAATGCAATTTGGCAACCGGCAATGTAATTAGCATGCCGAATATTACTTGGAATGTGAATTGGAACGAAATCGCCAATAGATAAGACCATTTTACAATTTGGGCCCAAGTTAGAAGCAGAGCCTAAGGTGTAAATTATCGATAGTCCATATCTCGGAAACTATAAGAGATAATGCAATTTGGCAACCGGCAATGTAATTAGCATGCCGAATATTACTTGGAATGTGAATTGCAACTAAATCGCCAATAGATAAGACCATTTTACAATTTGGGCCCAAGTTAGAAGCAGAGCCTAAGGTGTAAATTATCGATAGTCCATATCTCGGAAACTATAAGAGATAATGCAATTTCGCAACCGGCAATGTAATTAGCATGCCGAATATCACTTGGAATGTGAATTGGGACGAAATCGCCAATAGATAAGACCATTTTACAATTTGGGCCCAAGTTAGAAGCAGAGCCTAAGGTGTAAATTATCGATAGTCCATATCTCGGAAACTATAAGAGATAATGCAATTTGGCAACCGGCAATGTAATTAGCATGCCGAATATTACTTGGAATGTGAATTGGAACGAAATCGCCAATAGGTAAGACCATTTTACAATTTGGGCCCAAGTTAGAAGCAGAGCCTAAGGTGTAAATTATCGATAGTCCATATCTCGGAAACTATAAGAGATAATTCAATTTGGCAACCGGCAATGTAATTAGCATGCCGAATATTACTTGGACTGTGAATTGGAACGAAATCGCCAATAGATAAGACCATTTTACAATTTGGGCCCAAGTTGGAAGCAGAGCCTAAGGTGTAAATTATCGATAGTCCATATCTCGGAAACTATAAGAGATAATTCAATTTGGCAACCGGCAATGTAATTAGCATGCCGAATATTACTTGGAATGTGAATTGGAACGAAATCGCCAATAGATAAGACCATTTTACAATTTGGGCCCAAGTTAGAAGCAGAGCCTAAGGTGTAAATTATCGATAGTCCACATCTCGGAAACTATAAGAGATAATGCAATTTCGCAACCGGCAATGTAATTAGCATGCCGAATATCACTTGGAATGTGAATTGGGACGAAATCGCCAATAGATAAGACCATTTTACAATTTGGGCCCAAGTTAGAAGCAGAGCCTAAGGTGTAAATTATCGATAGTCCATATCTCGGAAACTATAAGAGATAATGCAATTTGGCAACCGGCAATGTAATTAGCATGCCGAATATTACTTGGAATGTGAATTGGAACGAAATCGCCAATAGGTAAGACCATTTTACAATTTGGGCCCAAGTTAGAAGCAGAGCCAAAGGTGTAAATTATCGATAGTCCATATCTCGGAAACTATAAGAGATAATGCAATTTGGCAACCGGCAATGTAATTAGCATGCCGAATATTACTTGGAATGTGAATTGGAACGAAATCGCCAATAGGTAAGACCATTTTACAATTTGGGCCCAAGTTAGAAGCAGAGCCTAAGGTGTAAATTATCGATAGTCCATATCTCGGAAACTATAAGAGATAATTCAATTTGGCAACCGGCAATGTAATTAGCATGCCGAATATTACTTGGAATGTGAATTGGAACGAAATCGCCAATAGATAAGACCATTTTACAATTTGGGCCCAAGTTAGAAGCAGAGCCTAAGGTGTAAATTATCGATAGTCCACATCTCGGAAACTATAAGAGATAATGCAATTTCGCAACCGGCAATGTAATTAGCATGCCGAATATTACTTGGAGTGTGAATTGGAACGAAATCGCCAATAGATAAGACCATTTTACAATTTGGGCCCAAGTTAGAAGCAGAGCCTAAGGTGTAAATTATCGATAGTCCATATCTCGGAAACTATAAGAGATAATGCAATTTGGCAACCGGCAATGTAATTAGCATGCCGAATATTACTTGGAATGTGAATTGGAACGAAATCGCCAATAGATAAGACCATTTTACAATTTGGGCCCAAGTTAGAAGCATAGCCTAAGGTGTAAATTATCGATAGTCCATATCTCGGAAACTATAAGAGATAATGCAATTTGGCAACCGGCAATGTAATTAGCATGCCGAATATTACTTGGAATGTGAATTGGAACGAAATCGCCAATAGATAAGACCATTTTACAATTTGGGCCCAAGTTAGAAGCAGAGCCTAAGGTGTAAATTATCGATAGTCCATATCTCGGAAACTATAAGAGATAATGCAATTTGGCAACCGGCAATGTAATTAGCATGCCGAATATTACTTGGAATGTGAATTGCAACTAAATCGCCAATAGATAAGACCATTTTACAATTTGGGCCCAAGTTAGAAGCAGAGCCTAAGGTGTAAATTATCGATAGTCCATATCTCGGAAACTATAAGAGATAATGCAATTTCGCAACCGGCAATGTAATTAGCATGCCGAATATCACTTGGAATGTGAATTGGGACGAAATCGCCAATAGATAAGACCATTTTACAATTTGGGCCCAAGTTAGAAGCAGAGCCTAAGGTGTAAATTATCGATAGTCCATATCTCGGAAACTATAAGAGATAATGCAATTTGGCAACCGGCAATGTAATTAGCATGCCGAATATTACTTGGAATGTGAATTGGAACGAAATCGCCAATAGGTAAGACCATTTTACAATTTGGGCCCAAGTTAGAAGCAGAGCCTAAGGTGTAAATTATCGATAGTCCATATCTCGGAAACTATAAGAGATAATTCAATTTGGCAACCGGCAATGTAATTAGCATGCCGAATATTACTTGGACTGTGAATTGGAACGAAATCGCCAATAGATAAGACCATTTTACAATTTGGGCCCAAGTTAGAAGCAGAGCCTAAGGTGTAAATTATCGATAGTCCATATCTCGGAAACTATAAGAGATAATGCAATTTGGCAACCGGCAATGTAATTAGCATGCCGAATATTACTTGGAATGTGAATTGGAACGAAATCGCCAATAGATAAGACCATTTTACAATTTGGGCCCAAGCTAGAAGCAGAGCCTAAGGTGTAAATTATTGATAGTCCATATCTCGGAAACTATAAGAGATAATGCAATTTCGCAACCGGCAATGTAATTAGCATGCCGAATATCACTTGGAATGTGAATTGGGACGAAATCGCCAATAGATAAGACCATTTTACAATTTGGGCCCAAGTTAGAAGCAGAGCCTAAGGTGTAAATTATCGATAGTCCATATCTCGGAAACTATAAGAGATAATGCAATTTGGCAACCGGCAATGTAATTAGCATGCCGAATATTACTTGGAATGTGAATTGGAACGAAATCGCCAATAGATAAGACCATTTTACAATTTGGGCCCAAGTTAGAAGCAGAGCCTAAGGTGTAAATTATCGATAGTCCATATCTCGGAAACTATAAGAGATAATGCAATTTGGCAACCGGCAATGTAATTAGCATGCCGAATATTACTTGGAATGTGAATTGGAACGAAATCGCCAATAGATAAGACCATTTTACAATTTGGGCAAAAGTTAGAAGCAGAGCCTAAGGTGTAAATTATCGATAGTCCATATCTCGGAAACTATAAGAGATAATGCAATTTCGCAACCGGCAATGTAATTAGCATGCCGAATATTACTTGGAGTGTGAATTGGAACGAAATCGCCAATAGATAAGACCATTTTACAATTTGGGCCAAAGTTAGAAGCAGAGCCTAAGGTGTAAATTATCGATAGTCCATATCTCGGAAACTATAAGAGATAATGCAATTTGGCAACCGGCAATGTAATTAGCATGCCGAATATTACTTGGAATGTGAATTGCAACTAAATCGCCAATAGATAAGACCATTTTACAATTTGAGCCCAAGTTAGAAGCAGAGCCTAAGGTGTAAATTATCGATAGTCCATATCTCGGAAATTATAAGAGATAATGCAATTTGGCAACCGGCAATGTAATTAGCATGCCGAATATTACTTGGAATGTGAATTGGAACGAAATCGCCAATAGATAAGACCATTTTACAATTTGGGCCCAAGTTAGAAGCAGAGCCTAAGGTGTAAATTATCGATAGTCCATATCTCGGAAACTATAAGAGATAATGCAATTTGGCAACCGGCAATGTAATTAGCATGCCGAATATTACTTGGAATGTGAATTGGAACGAAATCGCCAATAGATAAGACCATTTTACAATTTGGGCCCAAGTTAGAAGCAGAGCCTAAGGTGTAAATTATCGATAGTCCATATCTCGGAAACTATAATAGATAATGCAATTTGGCAACCGGCAATGTAATTAGCATGCCGAATATTACTTGGAATGTGAATTGGAACGAAATCGCCAATAGATAAGGCCATTTTACAATTTGGGCCCAAGTTAGAAGCAGAGCCTAAGGTGTAAATTAATGATAGTCCATATCTCGGAAACTATAAGAGATAATGCAATGTCGCAACAGGCAATGTAATTAGCATGCCGAATATCACTTGCAATGTGAATTGGGACGAAATCGCCAATAGATAAGACCATTTTACAATTTGGGCCCAAGTTAGAAGCAGAGCCTAAGGTGTAAATTATCGATAGTCCATATCTCGGAAACTATAAGAGATAATGCAATTTGGCAACCGGCAATGTAATTAGCA
This sequence comes from Rhynchophorus ferrugineus, assembly GCF_030347505.1. Lineage (NCBI taxonomy): Eukaryota > Metazoa > Arthropoda > Insecta > Coleoptera > Curculionidae > Rhynchophorus > Rhynchophorus ferrugineus. The sequence continues at coordinate 39,227 of NW_027473014.1, forward strand.
TACCGAATATTACTTGGAATGTGAATTGGAACGAAATCGCCAATAGATAAGACCATTTTACAATTTGGGCCCAAGTTAGAAGCAGAGCCTAAGGTGTAAATTATCGATAGTCCAGATCTCGGAAACTATAAGAGATAATGCAATTTGGCAACCGGCAATGTAATTAGCATGCCGAATATTACTTGGAATGTGAATTGGAACGAAATCGCCAATAGATAAGTCCATTTTACAATTTGGGCCCAAGTTAGAAGCAGAGCCTAAGGTGTAAATTATCGATAGTCCACATCTCGGAAACTATAAGAGATAATGCAATTTCGCAACCGGCAATGTAATTAGCATGCCGAATATTACTTGGAGTGTGAATTGGAACGAAATCGCCAATAGATAAGACCATTTTACAATTTGGGCCCAAGTTAGAAGCAGAGCCTAAGGTGTAAATTATCGATAGTCCATATCTCGGAAACTATAAGAGATAATGCAATTTGGCAACCGGCAATGTAATTAGCATGCCGAATATTACTTGGAGTGTGAATTGGAACGAAATCGCCAATAGATAAGACCATTTTACAATTTGGGCCCAAGTTAGAAGCATAGCCTAAGCTGTAAATTATCGATAGTCCATATCTCGGAAACTATAAGAGATAATGCAATTTGGCAACCGGCAATGTAATTAGCATGCCGAATATTACTTGGAATGTGAATTGGAACGAAATCGCCAATAGATAAGACCATTTTACAATTTGGGCCCAAGTTAGAAGCAGAGCCTAAGGTGTAAATTATCGATAGTCCATATCTCGGAAACTATAAGAGATAATGCAATTTGGCAACCGGCAATGTAATTAGCATGCCGAATATTACTTGGAATGTGAATTGCAACTAAATCGCCAATAGATAAGACCATTTTACAATTTGGGCCCAAGTTAGAAGCAGAGCCTAAGGTGTAAATTATCGATAGTCCATATCTCGGAAACTATAAGAGATAATGCAATTTCGCAACCGGCAATGTAATTAGCATGCCGAATATCACTTGGAATGTGAATTGGGACGAAATCGCCAATAGATAAGACCATTTTACAATTTGGGCCCAAGTTAGAAGCAGAGCCTAAGGTGTAAATTATCGATAGTCCATATCTCGGAAACTATAAGAGATAATTCAATTTGGCAACCGGCAATGTAATTAGCATGCCGAATATTACTTGGAATGTGAGTTGGAACGAAATCGCCAATAGATAAGACCATTTTACAATTTGGGCCCAAGTTAGAAGCAGAGCCTAAGGTGTAAATTATCGATAGTCCATATCTCGGAAACTATAAGAGATAATGCAATTTGGCAACCGGCAATGTAATTAGCATGCCGAATATTACTTGGAATGTGAATTGGAACGAAATCGCCAATAGATAAGACCATTTTACAATTTGGGCCCAAGTTAGAAGCAGAGCCTAAGGTGTAAATTATCGATAGTCCATATCTCGGAAACTATAAGAGATAATGCAATTTGGCAACCGGCAATGTAATTAGCATGCCGAATATTACTTGGAATGTGAATTGGAACGAAATCGCCAATAGATAGGACCATTTTACAATTTGGGCCCAAGTTAGAAGCAGAGCCTAAGGTGTAAATTATCGATAGTCCATATCTCGGAAACTATAAGAGATAATGCAATTTCGCAACCGGCAATATAATTAGCATGCCGAATATCACTTGGAATGTGAATTGGGACGAAATCGCCAATAGATAAGACCATTTTACAATTTGGGCCCAAGTTAGAAGCAGAGCCTAAGGTGTAAATTATCGATAGTCCATATCTCGGAAACTATAAGAGATAATGCAATTTGGCAACCGGCAATGTAATTAGCATGCCGAATATTACTTGGAATGTGAATTGGAACGAAATCGCCAATAGATAAGACCATTTTACAATTTGGGCCCAAGTTAGAAGCAGAGCCTAAGGTGTAAATTATTGATAGTCCATATCTCGGAAACTATAAGAGATAATGCAATGTCGCAACCGGCAATGTAATTAGCATGCCGAATATCACTTGGAATGTGAATTGGGACGAAATCGCCAATAGATAAGACCATTTTACAATTTGGGCCCAAGTTAGAAGCAGAGCCTAAGGTGTAAATTATCGATAGTCCATATCTCGGAAACTATAAGAGATCATGCAATTTCGCAACCGGCAATGTAATTAGCATGCCGAATATTACTTGGAATGTGAATTGGAACGAAATCGCCAATAGATAAGACCATTTTACAATTTGGGCCCAAGTTAGAAGCAGAGCCTAAGGTGTAAATTATCGATAGTCCATATCTCGGAAACTATAAGAGATAATGCAATTTGGCAACCGGCAATGTAATTAGCATGCCGAATATTACTTGGAATGTGAATTGGAACGAAATCGCCAATAGATAAGACCATTTTACAATTTGGGCCCAAGTTAGAAGCAGAGCCTAAGGTGTAAATTATTGATAGTCCATATCTCGGAAACTATAAGAGATAATGCAATGTCGCAAACGGCAATGTAATTAGCATGCCGAATATCACTTGGAATGTGAATTGGGACGAAATCGCCAATAGATAAGACCATTTTACAATTTGGGCCCAAGTTAGAAGCAGAGCCTAAGGTGTAAATTATCGATAGTCCATATCCCGGAAACTATAAGAGATCATGCAATTTCGCAACCGGCAATGTAATTAGCATGCCGAATATTACTTGGAATGTGAATTGGAACGAAATCGCCAATAGATAAGACCATTTTATAATTTGGGCCCAAGTTAGAAGCAGAGCCTAAGGTGTAAATTATCGATAGTCCATATCTCGGAAACTATAAGAGATAATGCAATTTGGCAACCGGCAATGTAATTAGCATGCCGAATATTACTTGGAATGTGAATTGGAACGAAATCGCCAATAGATAAGACCATTTTACAATTTGGGCCCAAGTTAGAAGCAGAGCCTAAGGTGTTAATTATCGATAGTCCATATCTCGGAAACTATAAGAGATAATGCAATTTAGCAACCGGCAATGTAATTAGCATGCCGAATATTACTTGGAGTGTGAATTGGAACGAAATCGCCAATAGATAAGACCATTTTACAATTTGGGCCCAAGTTAGAAGCAGAGCCTAAGGTGTAAATTATCGATAGTCCATATCTCGGAAACTATAAGAGATAATGCAATTTGGCAACCGGCAATGTAATTAGCATGCCGAATATTACTTGGAATGTGAATTGGAACGAAATCGCCAATAGATAAGACCATTTTAAAATTTGGGCCCAAGTTAGAAGCAGAGCCTAAGGTGTAAATTATCGATAGTCCATATCTCGGAAACTATAAGAGATAATGCAATTTGGCAACCGGCAATGTAATTAGCATGCCGAATATTACTTGGAATGTGAATTGCAACTAAATCGCCAATAGATAAGACCATTTTACAATTTGGGCCCAAGTTAGAAGCAGAGCCAAAGGTGTAAATTATCGATAGTCCATATCTCGGAAACTATAAGAGATAATGCAATTTGGCAACCGGCAATGTAATTAGCATGCCGAATATTACTTGGAATGTGAATTGGAACGATATCGCCAATAGATAAGACCATTTTACAATTTGGGCCCAAGTTAGAAGCAGAGCCTAAGGTGTAAATTATCGATAGTCCATATCTCGGAAACTATAAGAGATAATGCAATTTCGCAACCGGCAATGTAATTAGCATGCCGAATATCACTTGGAATGTGAATTGGGACGAAATCGCCAATAGATAAGACCATTTTACAATTTGGGCCCAAGTTAGAAGCAGAGCCTAAGGTGTAAATTATCGATAGTCCATATCTCGGAAACTATAAGAGATAATGCAATTTGGCAACCGGCAATGTAATTAGTATGCCGAATATTACTTGGAATGTGAATTGGAACGAAATCGCCAATAGATAAGACCATTTTACAATTTGGGCCCAAGTTAGAAGCAGAGCCTAAGGTGTAAATTATCGATAGTCCATATCTCGGAAACTATAAGAGTTAATGCAATTTGGCAACCGGCAATGTAATTAGAATGCCAAATATTACTTGGAATGTGAATTGGAACGAAATCGCCAATAGATAAGACCATTTTACAATTTGGGCCCAAGTTAGAAGCAGAGCCTAAGGTGTAAATTATCGATAGTCCATATCTCGGAAACTATAAGAGATAATGCAATTTGGCAACCGGCAATGTAATTAGCATGCCGAATATTACTTGGAATGTGAATTGGAACAAAATTGCCAATAGATAAGACCATTTTACAATTTGGGCCCAAGTTAGAAGCAGAGCCTAAGGTGTAAATTATCGATAGTCCATATCTCTGAAACTATAAGAGATAATGCAATTTCGCAACCGGCAATGTAATTAGCATGCCGAATATTACTTGGAATGTGAATTGGGACGAAATCGCCAATAGATAAGGCCATTTTACAATTTGGGCCCAAGTTAGAAGCAGAGCCTAAGGTGTAAATTATCGATAGTCCATATCTCGGAAACTATAAGAGATAATGCAATTTGGCAACCGGCAATGTAATTAGCATGACGAATATTACTTGGAATGTGAATTGGAACGAAATCGTCAATAGAAAAGACCATTTTACAATTTGGGCCCAAGTTAGAAGCAGAGCCTAAGGTGTAAATTATTGATAGTCCATATCTCGGAAACTATAAGAGATAATGCAATTTGGCAACCGGCAATGTAATTAGCATGACGAATATTACTTGGAATGTGAATTGGAACGAAATCGCCAATAGATAAGACCATTTTACAATTTGGGCCCAAGTTAGAAGCAGAGCCTAAGGTGTAAATTATCGATAGTCCATATCTCGGAAACTATAAGAGATAATTCAATTTGGCAACCGGAAATGTAATTAGCATGCCGAATATTACTTGGAATGTGAATTGGAACGAAATCGCCAATAGATAAGACCATTTTACAATTTGGGCCCAAGTTAGAAGCAGAGCCTAAGGTGTAAATTATCGATAGTCCATATCTCGGAAACTATAAGAGATAATGCAATTTGGCAACCGGCAATGTAATTAGCATGCCGAATATTACTTGGAATGTGAATTGCAACTAAATCGCCAATAGATAAGACCATTTTACAATTTGAGCCCAAGTTAGAAGCAGAGCCTAAGGTGTAAATTATCGATAGTCCATATCTCGGAAACTATAAGAGATAATGCAATTTGGCAACCGGCAATGTAATTAGCATGCCGAATATTACTTGGAATGTGAATTGCAACTAAATCGCCAATAGATAAGACCATTTTACAATTTGAGCCCAAGTTAGAAGCAGAGCCTAATGTGTAAATTATCGATAGTCCATATCTCGGAAATTATAAGAGATAATGCAATTTGGCAACCGGCAATGTAATTAGCATGCCGAATATTACTTGGAATGTGAATTGGAACGAAATCGCCAATAGATAAGACCATTTTACAATTTGGGCCCAAGTTAGAAGCAGAGCCTAAGGTGTAAATTATCGATAGTCCATATCTCGGAAACTATAAGAGATAATGCAATTTGGCAACCGGCAATGTAATTAGCATGCCGAATATTACTTGGAATGTGAATTGGAACGAAATCGCCAATAGATAAGACCATTTTACAATTTGGGCCCAAGTTAGAAGCAGAGCCTAAGGTGTAAATTATCGATAGTCCATATCTCGGAAACTATAATAGATAATGCAATTTGGCAACCGGCAATGTAATTAGCATGCCGAATATTACTTGGAATGTGAATTGGAACGAAATCGCCAATAGATAAGGCCATTTTACAATTTGGGCCCAAGTTAGAAGCAGAGCCTAAGGTGTAAATTATTGATAGTCCATATCTCGGAAACTATAAGAGATAATGCAATGTCGCAACAGGCAATGTAATTAGCATGCCGAATATCACTTGGAATGTGAATTGGGACGAAATCGCCAATAGATAAGACCATTTTACAATTTGGGCCCAAGTTAGAAGCAGAGCCTAAGGTGTAAATTATCGATAGTCCATATCTCGGAAACTAAAAGAGATAATGCAATTTGGCAACCGGCAATGTAATTAGCATACCGAATATTACTTGGAATGTGAATTGGAACGAAATCGCCAATAGATAAGACCATTTTACAATTTGGGCCCAAGTTAGAAGCAGAGCCTAAGGTGTAAATTATCGATAGTCCATATCTCGGAAACTATAAGAGATAATGCAATTTGGCAACCGGCAATGTAATTAGCATGCCGAATATTACTTGGAATGTGAATTGGAACGAAATCGCCAATAGATAAGTCCATTTTACAATTTGGGCCCAAGTTAGAAGCAGAGCCTAAGGTGTAAATTATCGATAGTCCACATCTCGGAAACTATAAGAGATAATGCAATTTCGCAACCGGCAATGTAATTAGCATGCCGAATATTACTTGGAGTGTGAATTGGAACGAAATCGCCAATAGATAAGACCATTTTACAATTTGGGCCCAAGTTAGAAGCAGAGCCTAAGGTGTAAATTATCGATAGTCCATATCTCGGAAACTATAAGAGATAATGCAATTTGGCAACCGGCAATGTAATTAGCATGCCGAATATTACTTGGAATGTGAATTGGAACGAAATCGCCAATAGATAAGACCATTTTACAATTTGGGCCCAAGTTAGAAGCATAGCCTAAGGTGTAAATTATCGATAGTCCATATCTCGGAAACTATAAGAGATATTGCAATTTGGCAACCGGCAATGTAATTAGCATGCCGAATATTACTTGGAATGTGAATTGGAACGAAATCGCCAATAGATAAGACCATTTTACAATTTGGGCCCAAGTTAGAAGCAGAGCCTAAGGTGTAAATTATCGATAGTCCATATCTCGGAAACTATAAGAGATAATGCAATTTGGCAACCGGCAATGTAATTAGCATGCCGAATATTACTTGGAATGTGAATTGCAACTAAATCGCCAATAGATAAGACCATTTTACAATTTGGGCCCAAGTTAGAAGCAGAGCCTAAGGTGTAAATTATCGATAGTCCATATCTCGGAAACTATAAGAGATAATGCAATTTCGCAACCGGCAATGTAATTAGCATGCCGAATATCACTTGGAATGTGAATTGGGACGAAATCGCCAATAGATAAGACCATTTTACAATTTGGGCCCAAGTTAGAAGCAGAGCCTAAGGTGTAAATTATCGATAGTCCATATCTCGGAAACTATAAGAGATAATGCAATTTGGCAACCGGCAATGTAATTAGCATGCCGAATATTACTTGGAATGTGAATTGGAACGAAATCGCCAATAGATAAGACCATTTTACAATTTGGGCCCAAGTTAGAAGCAGAGCCTAAGGTGTAAATTATCGATAGTCTATATCTCGGAAACTATAAGAGATAATGCAATTTGGCAACCGGCAATGTAATTAGCATGCCGAATATTACTTGGAATGTGAATTGGAACGAAATCGCCAATAGGTAAGACCATTTTACAATTTGGGCCCAAGTTAGAAGCAGAGCCTAAGGTGTAAATTATCGATAGTCCATATCTCGGAAACTATAAGAGATAATTCAATTTGGCAACCGGCAATGTAATTAGCATGCCGAATATTACTTGGAATGTGAGTTGGAACGAAATCGCCAATAGATAAGACCATTTTACAATTTGGGCCCAAGTTAGAAGCAGAGCCTAAGGTGTAAATTATCGATAGTCCATATCTCGGAAACTATAAGAGATAATGCAATTTGGCAACCGGCAATGTAATTAGCATGCCGAATATTACTTGGAATGTGAATTGGAACGAAATCGCCAATAGATAAGACCATTTTACAATTTGGGCCCAAGTTAGAAGCAGAGCCTAAGGTGTAAATTATCGATAGTCCATATCTCGGAAACTATAAGAGATAATGCAATTTGGCAACCGGCAATGTAATTAGCATGCCGAATATTACTTGGAATGTGAATTGGAACGAAATCGCCAATAGATAGGACCATTTTACAATTTGGGCCCAAGTTAGAAGCAGAGCCTAAGGTGTAAATTATCGATAGTCCATATCTCGGAAACTATAAGAGATAATGCAATTTCGCAACCGGCAATATAATTAGCATGCCGAATATCACTTGGAATGTGAATTGGGACGAAATCGCCAATAGATAAGACCATTTTACAATTTGGGCCCAAGTTAGAAGCAGAGCCTAAGGTGTAAATTATCGATAGTCCATATCTCGGAAACTATAAGAGATAATGCAATTTGGCAACCGGCAATGTAATTAGCATGCCGAATATTACTTGGAATGTGAATTGGAACGAAATCGCCAATAGATAAGACCATTTTACAATTTGGGCCCAAGTTAGAAGCAGAGCCTAAGGTGTAAATTATTGATAGTCCATATCTCGGAAACTATAAGAGATAATGCAATGTCGCAACCGGCAATGTAATTAGCATGCCGAATATCACTTGGAATGTGAATTGGGACGAAATCGCCAATAGATAAGACCATTTTACAATTTGGGCCCAAGTTAGAAGCAGAGATTAAGGTGTAAATTATCGATAGTCCATATCTCGGAAACTATAAGAGATCATGCAATTTCGCAACCGGCAATGTAACTAGCATGCCGAATATTACTTGGAATGTGAATTGGAACGAAATCGCCAATAGATAAGACCATTTTACAATTTGGGCCCAAGTTAGAAGCAGAGCCTAAGGTGTAAATTATCGATAGTCCATATCTCGGAAACTATAAGAGATAATGCAATTTGGCAACCGGCAATGTAATTAGCATGCCGAATATTACTTGGAATGTGAATTGGAACGAAATCGCCAATAGATAAGACCATTTTACAATTTGGGCCCAAGTTAGAAGCAGAGCCTAAGGTGTAAATTATTGATAGTCCATATCTCGGAAACTATAAGAGATAATGCAATGTCGCAAGCGGCAATGTAATTAGCATGCCGAATATCACTTGGAATGTGAATTGGGACGAAATCGCCAATAGATAAGACCATTTTACAATTTGGGCCCAAGTTAGAAGCAGAGCCTAAGGTGTAAATTATCGATAGTCCATATCCCGGAAACTATAAGAGATCATGCAATTTCGCAACCGGCAATGTAATTAGCATGCCGAATATTACTTGGAATGTGAATTGGAACGAAATCGCCAATAGATAAGACCATTTTATAATTTGGGCCCAAGTTAGAAGCAGAGCCTAAGGTGTAAATTATCGATAGTCCATATCTCGGAAACTATAAGAGATAATGCAATTTGGCAACCGGCAATGTAATTAGCATGCCGAATATTACTTGGAATGTGAATTGGAACGAAATCGCCAATAGATAAGACCATTTTACAATTTGGGCCCAAGTTAGAAGCAGAGCCTAAGGTGTTAATTATCGATAGTCCATATCTCGGAAACTATAAGAGATAATGCAATTTCGCAACCGGCAATGTAATTAGCATGCCGAATATTACTTGGAGTGTGAATTGGAACGAAATCGCCAATAGATAAGACCATTTTACAATTTGGGCCCAAGTTAGAAGCAGAGCCTAAGGTGTAAATTATCGATAGTCCATATCTCGGAAACTATAAGAGATAATGCAATTTCGCAACCGGCAATGTAATTAGCATGCCGAATATCACTTGGAATGTGAATTGGGACGAAATCGCCAATAGATAAGACCATTTTACAATTTGGGCCCAAGTTAGAAGCAGAGCCTAAGGTGTAAATTATCGATAGTCCATATCTCGGAAACTATAAGAGATAATGCAATTTGGCAACCGGCAATGTAATTAGTATGCCGAATATTACTTGGAATGTGAATTGGAACGAAATCGCCAATAGATAAGACCATTTTACAATTTGGGCCCAAGTTAGAAGCAGAGCCTAAGGTGTAAATTATCGATAGTCCATATCTCGGAAACTATAAGAGTTAATGCAATTTGGCAACCGGCAATGTAATTAGAATGCCGAATATTACTTGGAATGTGAATTGGAACGAAATCGCCAATAGATAAGACCATTTTACAATTTGGGCCCAAGTTAGAAGCAGAGCCTAAGGTGTAAATTATCGATAGTCCATATCTCGGAAACTATAAGAGATAATGCAATTTGGCAACCGGCAATGTAATTAGTATGCCGAATATTACTTGGAATGTGAATTGGAACGAAATCGCCAATAGATAAGACCATTTTACAATTTGGGCCCAAGTTAGAAGCAGAGCCTAAGGTGTAAATTATCGATAGTCCATATCTCGGAAACTATAAGAGATAATGCAATTTGGCAACCGGCAATGTAATTAGCATGCCGAATATTACTTGGAATGTGAATTGCAACTAAATCGCCAATAGATAAGACCATTTTACAATTTGGGCCCAAGTTAGAAGCAGAGCCTAAGGTGTAAATTATCGATAGTCCATATCTCGGAAACTATAAGAGATAATGCAATTTGGCAACCGGCAATGTAATTAGCATGCCGAATATTACTTGGAATGTGAATTGGAACGAAATCGCCAATAGATAAGACCATTTTACAATTTGGGCCCAAGTTAGAAGCAGAGCCTAAGGTGTAAATTATCGATAGTCCATATCTCGGAAACTATAAGAGATAATGCAATTTCGCAACCGGCAATGTAATTAGCATGCCGAATACCACTTGGAATGTGAATTGGGACGAAATCGCCAATAGATAAGGCCATTTTACAATTTGGGCCCAAGTTAGAAGCAGAGTGTAAGGTGTAAATTATCGATAGTCCATATCTCGGAAACTATAAGAGATCATGCAATTTGGCAACCGGCAATGTAATTAGCATGCCGAATATTACTTGGAATGTGAATTGGAACGAAATCGCCAATAGATAAGACCATTTTACAATTTGGGCCCAAGTTAGAAGCAGAGCCTAAGGTGTAAATTATCGATAGTCCATATCTCGGAAACTATAAGAGATAATGCAATTTGGCAACCGGCAATGTAATTAGCATGCCGAATATTACTTGGAATGTGAATTGGAACGAAATCGCCAATAGGTAAGACCATTTTACAATTTGGGCCCAAGTTAGAAGCAGAGTCTAAGGTGTAAATTATCGATAGTCCATATCTCGGAAACTATAAGAGATAATTCAATTTGGCAACCGGCAATGTAATTAGCATGCCGAATATTACTTGGAATGTGAATTGGAACGAAATCGCCAATAGATAAGACCATTTTACAATTTGGGCCCAAGTTAGAAGCAGAGCCTAAGGTGTAAATTATCGATAGTCCATATCTCGGAAACTATAAGAGATAATGCAATTTGGCAACCGGCAATGTAATTAGCATGCCGAATATTACTTGGAATGTGAATTGGAACGAATTCGCCAATAGATAAGACCATTTTACAATTTGGGCCCAAGTTAGAAGCAGAGCCTAAGGTGTAAGTTATCGATAGTCCATATCTCGGAAACTGTAAGAGATAATGCAATTTCGCAACCGGCAATGTAATTAGCATGCCGAATATCACTTGGAATGTGAATTGGGACGAAATCGCCAATAGATAAGGCCATTTTACAATTTGGGCCCAAGTTAGAAGCAGAGTCTAAGGTGTAAATTATCGATAGTCCATATCTCGGAAACTATAAGAGATAATGCAATTTGGCAACCGGCAATGTAATTAGCATGCCGAATATTACTTGGAATGTGAATTGGAACGAAATCGCCAATAGATAAGACCATTTTACAATTTGGGCCCAAGTTAGAAGCAGAGCCTAAGGTGTAAATTATCGATAGTCCATATCTCGGAAACTATAAGAGATAATGCAATTTGGCAACCGGCAATGTAATTAGCATGCCGAATATTACTTGGAATGTGAATTGGAACGAAATCGCCAATAGATAAGACCATTTAACAATTTGGGCCCAAGTTAAAAGCAGAGCCTAAGGTGTAAATTATCGATAGTCCATATCTCGGAAACTATAAGAGATAATGCAATTTGGCAACCGGCAATGTAATTAGCATGCCGAATATTACTTGGAATGTGAATTGGAACGAAATCGCCAATAGATAAGACCATTTTACAATTTGGGCCCAAGTTAGAAGCAGAGCCTAAGGTGTAAATTATCGATAGTCCATATCTCGGAAACTATAAGAGATAATGCAATTTGGCAACCGGCAATGTAATTAGCATGCCGAATATTACTTGGAATGTGAATTGGAACGAAATCGCCAATAGATAAGACCATTTTACAATTTGGGCCCAAGTTAGAAGCAGAGCCTATGGTGTAAATTATCGATAGTCCATATCTCGGAAACTATAAGAGATAATGCAATTTGGCAACCGGCAATGTAATTAGCATGCCGAATATTACTTGGAATGTGAATTGGAACGAAATCGCCAATAGATAAGACCATTTTACAATTTGGGCCCAAGTTAGAAGCAGAGCCTAAGGTGTAAATTATCGATAGTCCATATCTCGGAAACTATAAGAGTTAATGCAATTTGGCAACCGGCAATGTAATTAGCATGCCGAATATTACTTGGAATGTGAATTGGAACGAAATCGCCAATAGATAAGACCATTTTACAATTTGGGCCCAAGTTAGAAGCAGAGCCTAAGGTGTAAATTATCGATAGTCCATATCTCGGAAACTATAAGAGATAATGCAATTTGGCAATCGGCAATGTAATTAGCATGCCGAATATTACTTGGAATGTGAATTGGAACGAAATTGCCAATAGATAAGACCATTTTACAATTTGGGCCCAAGTTAGAAGCAGAGCCTAAGGTGTAAATTATCGATAGTCCATATCTCGGAAACTATAAGAGATAATGCAATTTGGCAACCGGCAATGTAATTAGCATGCCGAATATTACTTGGAATGTGAATTGGAACGAAATTGCCAATAGATAAGGCCATTTTACAATTTGGGCCCAAGTTAGAAGCAGAGCCTAAGGTGTAAATTATCGATAGTCCATATCTCTGAAACTATAAGAGATAATGCAATTTCGCAACCGGCAATGTAATTAGCATGCCGAATATTACTTGGAATGTGAATTGGGACGAAATCGCCAATAGATAAGGCCATTTTACAATTTGGGCCCAAGTTAGAAGCAGAGCCTAAGGTGTAAATTATCGATAGTCCATATCTCGGAAACTATAAGAGATAATGCAATTTGGCAACCGGCAATGTAATTAGCATGCCGAATATTACTTGGAATGTGAATTGGAACGATATCGTCAATAGATAAGACCATTTTACAATTTGGGCCCAAGTTAGAAGCAGAGCCTAAGGTGTAAATTATTGATAGTCCATATCTCGGAAACTATAAGAGATAATGCAATTTGGCAACCGGCAATGTAATTAGCATGCCGAATATTACTTGGAATGTGAATTGGAACGAAATCGCCAATAGATAGGACCATTTTACAATTTGGGCCCAAGTTAGAAGCAGAGCCTAAGGTGTAAATTATCGATAGTCCATATCTCGGAAACTATAAGAGATAATGCAATTTCGCAACCGGCAATATAATTAGCATGCCGAATATCACTTGGAATGTGAATTGGGACGAAATCGCCAATAGATAAGACCATTTTACAATTTGGGCCCAAGTTAGAAGCAGAGCCTAAGGTGTAAATTATCGATAGTCCATATCTCGGAAACTATAAGAGATAATGCAATTTGGCAACCGGCAATGTAATTAGCATGCCGAATATTACTTGGAATGTGAATTGGAACGAAATCGCCAATAGATAAGACCATTTTACAATTTGGGCCCAAGTTAGAAGCAGAGCCTAAGGTGTAAATTATTGATAGTCCATATCTCGGAAACTATAAGAGATAATGCAATGTCGCAACCGGCAATGTAATTAGCATGCCGAATATCACTTGGAATGTGAATTGGGACGAAATCGCCAATAGATAAGACCATTTTACAATTTGGGCCCAAGTTAGAAGCAGAGCCTAAGGTGTAAATTATCGATAGTCCATATCTCGGAAACTATAAGAGATAATGCAATTTGGCAACCGGCAATGTAATTAGCATGCCGAATATTACTTGGAATGTGAATTGGAACGAAATCGCCAATAGATAAGACCATTTTACAATTTGGGCCCAAGTTAGAAGCAGAGCCTAAGGTGTAAATTATCGATAGTCCATATCTCTGAAACTATAAGAGATAATGCAATTTCGCAACCGGCAATGTAATTAGCATGCCGAATATTACTTGGAATGTGAATTGGGACGAAATCGCCAATAGATAAGGCCATTTTACAATTTGGGCCCAAGTTAGAAGCAGAGCCTAAGGTGTAAATTATCGATAGTCCATATCTCGGAAACTATAAGAGATAATGCAATTTGGCAACCGGCAATGTAATTAGCATGCCGAATATTACTTGGAATGTGAATTGGAACGATATCGTCAATAGATAAGACCATTTTACAATTTGGGCCCAAGTTAGAAGCAGAGCCTAAGGTGTAAATTATTGATAGTCCATATCTCGGAAACTATAAGAGATAATGCAATTTGGCAACCGGCAATGTAATTAGCATGCCGAATATTACTTGGAATGTGAATTGGAACGAAATCGCCAATAGATAGGACCATTTTACAATTTGGGCCCAAGTTAGAAGCAGAGCCTAAGGTGTAAATTATCGATAGTCCATATCTCGGAAACTATAAGAGATAATGCAATTTCGCAACCGGCAATATAATTAGCATGCCGAATATCACTTGGAATGTGAATTGGGACGAAATCGCCAATAGATAAGACCATTTTACAATTTGGGCCCAAGTTAGAAGCAGAGCCTAAGGTGTAAATTATCGATAGTCCATATCTCGGAAACTATAAGAGATAATGCAATTTGGCAACCGGCAATGTAATTAGCATGCCGAATATTACTTGGAATGTGAATTGGAACGAAATCGCCAATAGATAAGACCATTTTACAATTTGGGCCCAAGTTAGAAGCAGAGCCTAAGGTGTAAATTATTGATAGTCCATATCTCGGAAACTATAAGAGATAATGCAATGTCGCAACCGGCAATGTAATTAGCATGCCGAATATCACTTGGAATGTGAATTGGGACGAAATCGCCAATAGATAAGACCATTTTACAATTTGGGCCCAAGTTAGAAGCAGAGCCTAAGGTGTAAATTATCGATAGTCCATATCTCGGAAACTATAAGAGATCATGCAATTTCGCAACCGGCAATGTAATTAGCATGCCGAATATTACTTGGAATGTGAATTGGAACGAAATTGCCAATAGATAAGACCATTTTATAATTTGGGCCCAAGTTAGAAGCAGAGCCTAAGGTGTAAATTATCGATAGTCCATATCTCGGAAACTATAAGAGATAATGCAATTTGGCAACCGGCAATGTAATTAGCATGCCGAATATTACTTGGAATGTGAATTGGAACGAAATCGCCAATAGATAAGACCATTTTACAATTTGGGCCCAAGTTAGAAGCAGAGCCTAAGGTGTAAATTATCGATAGTCCATATCTCGGAAACTATAAGAGATAATGCAATTTCGCAACCGGCAATGTAATTAGCATGCCGAATATTACTTGGAGTGTGAATTGGAACGAAATCGCCAATAGATAAGATCATTTTACAATTTGGGCCCAAGTTAGAAGCAGAGCCTAAGGTGTAAATTATCGATAGTCCATATCTCGGAAACTATAAGAGATAATGCAATTTGGCAACCGGCAATGTAATTAGCATGTCGAATATTACTTGGAATGTGAATTGGAACGAAATCGCCAATAGATAAGACCATTTTACAATTTGGGCCCAAGTTAGAAGCAGAGCCTAAGGTGTAAATTATCGATAGTCCATATCTCGAAAACTATAAGAGATAATGCAATTTGGCAACCGGCAATGTAATTAGCATGCCGAATATTACTTGGAATGTGAATTGCAACTAAATCGCCAATAGATAAGACCATTTTACAATTTGGGCCCAAGTTAGAAGCAGAGCCTAAGGTGTAAATTATCGATAGTCCATATCTCGGAAACTATAAGAGATAATGCAATTTGGCAACCGGCAATGTAATTAGCATGCCGAATATTACTTGGAATGTGAATTGGAACGAAATCGCCAATAGATAAGACCATTTTACAATTTGGGCTCAAGTTAGAAGTAGAGCCTAAGGTGTAAATTATCGATAGTCCATATCTCGGAAACTATAAGAGATAATGCAATTTGGCAACCGGCAATGTAATTAGCATGCCGAATATTACTTGGAATGTGAATTGGAACGAAATCGCCAATAGATAAGACCATTTTACAATTTGGGCCCAAGTTAGAAGCAGAGCCTAAGGTGTAAATTATCGATAGTCCATATCTCGGAAACTATAAGAGATAATGCAATTTGGCAACCGGCAATGTAATTAGCATGCCGAATATTACTTGGAATGTGAATTGCAACTAAATCGCCAATAGATAAGACCATTTTACAATTTGGGCCCAAGTTAGAAGCAGAGCCTAAGGTGTAAATTATCGATAGTCCATATCTCGGAAACTATAAGAGATAATGCAATTTGGCAACCGGCAATGTAATTAGCATGCCGAATATTACTTGGAATGTGAATTGGAACGAAATCGCCAATAGATAAGACCATTTTACAATTTGGGCCCAAGTTAGAAGCAGAGCCTAAGGTGTAAATTATCGATAGTCCATATCTCAGAAACTATAAGAGATAATGCAATTTGGCAACCGGCAATGTAATTAGCATGCTGAATATTACTTGGAATGTGAATTGCAACTAAATCGCCAATAGATAAGACCATTTTACAATTTGGGCCCAAGTTAGAAGCAGAGCCTAAGGTGTAAATTATCGATAGTCCATATCTCGGAAACTATAAGAGATAATGCAATTTGGCAACCGGCAATGTAATTAGCATGCCGAATATTACTTGGAATGTGAATTGGAACGAAATCGCCAATAGATAAGACCATTTTACAATTTGGGCCCAAGTTAGAAGCAGAGCCTAAGGTGTAAATTATCGATAGTCCATATCTCGGAAACTATAAGAGATAATGCAATTTCGCAACCGGCAATGTAATTAGCATGCCGAATATCACTTGGAATGTGAATTGGGACGAAATCGCCAATAGATAAGACCATTTTACAATTTGGGCCCAAGTTAGAAGCAGAGCCTAAGGTGTAAATTATCGATAGTCCATATCTCGGAAACTATAAGAGATAATGCAATTTGGCAACCGGCAATGTAATTAGCATGCCGAATATTACTTGGAATGTGAATTGGAACGAAATCGCCAATAGATAAAACCATTTTACAATTTGGGCCCAAGTTAGAAGCAGAGCCTAAGGTGTAAATTATCGATAGTCCATATCTCGGAAACTATAAGAGTTAATGCAATTTGGCAACCGGCAATGTAATTAGAATGCCGAATATTACTTGGATTGTGAATTGGAACGAAATCGCCAATAGATAAGACCATTTTACAATTTGGGCCCCAGTTAGAAGCAGAGCCTAAGGTGTAAATTATCGATAGTGCATATCTCGGAAACTATAAGAGATAATGCAATTTGGCAACCGGCAATGTAATTAGCATGCCGAATATTACTTGGAATGTGAATTGGAACAAAATTGCCAATAGATAAGACCATTTTACAATTTGGGCCCAAGTTAGAAGCAGAGCCTAAGGTGTAAATTATCGATAGTCCATATCTCTGAAACTATAAGAGATAATGCAATTTCGCAACCGGCAATGTAATTAGCATGCCGAATATTACTTGGAATGTGAATTGGGACGAAATCGCCAATAGATAAGGCCATTTTACAATTTGGGCCCAAGTTAGAAGCAGAGCCTAAGGTGTAAATTATCGATAGTCCATATCTCGGAAACTATAAGAGATAATGCAATTTGGCAACCGGCAATGTAATTAGCATGACGAATATTACTTGGAATGTGAATTGGAACGAAATCGTCAATAGATAAGACCATTTTACAATTTGGGCCCAAGTTAGAAGCAGAGCCTAAGGTGTAAATTATTGATAGTCCATATCTCGGAAACAATAAGAGATAATGCAATTTGGCAACCGGCAATGTAATTAGCATGCCGAATATTACTTGGAATGTGAATTGGAACGAAATCGCCAATAGATAAGACCATTTTACAATTTGGGCCCAAGTTAGAAGCAGAGCCTAAGGTGTAAATTATCGATAGTCCATATCTCGGAAACTATAAGAGATAATGCAATTTGGCAACCGGCAATGTAATTAGCATGCCGAATATTACTTGGAATGTGAATTGGAACGAAATCGCCAATAGATAAGACCATTTTACAATTTGGGCCCAAGTTAGAAGCAGAGCCTAAGGTGTAAATTATCGATAGTCCATATCTCGGAAACTATAAGAGATAATGCAATTTGGCAACCGGCAATGTAATTAGCATGCCGAATATTACTTGGAATGTGAATTGGAACGAAATCGCCAATAGATAAGACCATTTTACAATTTGGGCACAAGTTAGAAGCAGAGCCTAAGGTGTAAATTATCGATAGACCACATCTCGGAAACTATAAGAGATAATGCAATTTCGCAACCGGCAATGTAATTAGCATGCCGAATATTACTTGGAGTGTGAATTGGAACGAAATCGCCAATAGATAAGACCATTTTACAATTTGGGCCCAAGTTAGAAGCAGAGCCTAAGGTGTAAATTATCGATAATCCATATCTCGGAAGCTATAAGAGATAATGCAATTTGGCAACCGGCAATGTAATTAGCATGCCGAATATTACTTGGAATGTGAATTGGAACGAAATCGCCAATAGATAAGACCATTTTACAATTTGGGCCCAAGTTAGAAGCAGAGCCTAAGGTGTAAATTATCGATAGTCCATATCTCGGAAACTATAAGAGATAATGCAATTTGGCAACCGGCAATGTAATTAGCATGCCGAATATTACTTGGAATGTGAATTGCAACTAAATCGCCAATAGATAAGACCATTTTACAATTTGGGCCCAAGTTAGAAGCAGAGCCTAAGGTGTAAATTATCGATAGTCCATATCTCGGAAACTATAAGAGATAATGCAATTTGGCAACCGGCAATGTAATTAGCATGCCGAATATTACTTGGAATGTGAATTGGAACGAAATCGCCAATAGATAAGACCATTTTACAATTTGGGCCCAAGTTAGAAGCAGAGCCTAAGGTGTAAATTATCGATAGTCCATATCTCGGAAACTATAAGAGATAATGCAATTTCGCAACCGGCAATGTAATTAGCATGCCGAATATCACTTGGAATGTGAATTGGGACGAAATCGCCAATAGATAAGGCCATTTTACAATTTGGGCCCAAGTTAGAAGCAGAGTCTAAGGTGTAAATTATCGATAGTCCATATCTCGGAAACTATAAGAGATAATGCAATTTGGCAACCGGCAATGTAATTAGCATGCCGAATATTACTTGGAATGTGAATTGGAACGAAATCGCCAATAGATAAGACCATTTTACAATTTGGGCCCAAGTTAGAAGCAGAGCCTAAGGTGTAAATTATCGATAGTCCATATCTCGGAAACTATAAGAGATAATGCAATTTGGCAACCGGCAATGTAATTAGCATGCCGAATATTACTTGGAATGTGAATTGGAACGAAATCGCCAATAGGTAAGACCATTTTACAATTTGAGCCCAAGTTAGAAGCAGAGCCTAAGGTGTAAATTATCGATAGTCCATATCTCGGAAACTATAAGAGATAATTCAATTTGGCAACCGGCAATGTAATTAGCATGCCGAATATTACTTGGAATGTGAATTGGAACGAAATCGCCAATAGATAAGACCATTTTACAATTTGGGCCCAAGTTAGAAGCAGAGCCTAAGGTGTAAATTATCGATAGTCCATATCTCGGAAACTATAAGAGATAATGCAATTTGGCAACCGGCAATGTAATTAGCATGCCGAATATTACTTGGAATGTGAATTGGAACGAAATCGCCAATAGATAAGACCATTTTACAATTTGGGCCCAAGTTAGAAGCAGAGCCTAAGGTGTAAGTTATCGATAGTCCATATCTCGGAAACTGTAAGAGATAATGCAATTTCGCAACCGGCAATGTAATTAGCATGCCGAATATCACTTGGAATGTGAATTGGGACGAAATCGCCAATAGATAAGGTTATTTTACAATTTGGGCCCAAGTTAGAAGCAGAGTCTAAGGTGTAAATTATCGATAGTCCATATCTCGGAAACTATAAGAGATAATGCAATTTGGCAACCGGCAATGTAATTAGCATGCCGAATATTACTTGGAATGTGAATTGGAACGAAATCGCCAATAGATAAGACCATTTTACAATTTGGGCCCAAGTTAGAAGCAGAGCCTAAGGTGTAAATTATCGATAGTCCATATCTCGGAAACTATAAGAGATAATGCAATTTGGCAACCGGCAATGTAATTAGCATGCCGAATATTACTTGGAATGTGAATTGGAACGAAATCGCCAATAGGTAAGACCATTTTACAATTTGGGCCCAAGTTAGAAGCAGAGCCTAAGGTGTAAATTATCGATAGTCCATATCTCGGAAACTATAAGAGATAATTCAATTTGGCAACCGGCAATGTAATTAGCATGCCGAATATTACTTGGAATGTGAATTGGAACGAAATCGCCAATAGATAAGACCATTTTACAATTTGGGCCCAAGTTAGAAGCAGAGCCTAAGGTGTAAATTATCGATAGTCCATATCTCGGAAACTATAAGAGATAATGCAATTTGGCAACCGGCAATGTAATTAGCATGCCGAATATTACTTGGAATGTGAATTGGAACGAAATCGCCAATAGATAAGACCATTTTACAATTTGGGCCCAAGTTAGAAGCAGAGCCTAAGGTGTAAATTATCGATAGTCCATATCTCGGAAACTATAAGAGATAATGCAATTTGGCAACCGGCAATGTAATTAGCATGCCGAATATTACTTGGAATGTGAATTGGAACGAAATCGCCAATAGATAAGACCATTTTACAATTTGGGCCCAAGTTAGAAGCAGAGCCTATGGTGTAAATTATCGATAGTCCATATCTCGGAAACTATAAGAGATAATGCAATTTGGCAACCGGCAATGTAATTAGCATGCCGAATATTACTTGGAATGTGAATTGGAACGAAATCGCCAATAGATAAGACCATTTTACAATTTGGGCCCAAGTTAGAAGCAGAGCCTAAGGTGTAAATTATCGATAGTCCATATCTCGGAAACTATAAGAGATAATGCAATTTGGCAACCGGCAATGTAATTAGCATGCCGAATATTACTTGGAATGTGAATTGGAACGAAATCGCCAATAGATAAGACCATTTTACAATTTGGGCCCAAGTTAGAAGCAGAGCCTAAGGTGTAAATTATCGATAGTCCATATCTCGGAAACTATAAGAGATAATGCAATTTGGCAACCGGCAATGTAATTAGCATGCCGAATATTACTTGGAATGTGAATTGGAACGAAATTGCCAATAGATAAGACCATTTTACAATTTGGGCCCAAGTTAGAAGCAGAGCCTAAGGTGTAAATTATCGATAGTCCATATCTCTGAAACTAAAAGAGATAATGCAATTTCGCAACCGGCAATGTAATTAGCATGCCGAATATTACTTGGAATGTGAATTGGGACGAAATCGCCAATAGATAAGGCCATTTTACAATTTGGGCCCAAGTTAGAAGCAGAGCCTAAGGTGTAAATTATCGATAGTCCATATCTCGGAAACTATAAGAGATAATGCAATTTGGCAACCGGCAATGTAATTAGCATGCCGAATATTACTTGGAATGTGAATTGGAACGAAATCGCCAATAGATAAGACCATTTTACAATTTGGGCCCAAGTTAGAAGCAGAGCCTAAGGTGTAAATTATCGATAGTCCATATCTCGGAAACTATAAGAGATAATGCAATTTGGCAACCGGCAATGTAATTAGCATGCCGAATATTACTTGGAATGTGAATTGGAACGAAATCGCCAATAGATAAGACCATTTTACAATTTGGGCCCAAGTTAGAAGCAGAGCCTATGGTGTAAATTATCGATAGTCCATATCTCGGAAACTATAAGAGATAATGCAATTTGGCAACCGGCAATGTAATTAGCATGCCGAATATTACTTGGAATGTGAATTGGAACGAAATCGCCAATAGATAAGACCATTTTACAATTTGGGCCCAAGTTAGAAGCAGAGCCTAAGGTGTAAATTATCGATAGTCCATATCTCGGAAACTATAAGAGTTAATGCAATTTGGCAACCGGCAATGTAATTAGCATGCCGAATATTACTTGGAATGTGAATTGGAACGAAATCGCCAATAGATAAGACCATTTTACAATTTGGGCCCAAGTTAGAAGCAGAGCCTAAGGTGTAAATTATCGATAGTCCATATCTCGGAAACTATAAGAGATAATGCAATTTGGCAATCGGCAATGTAATTAGCATGCCGAATATTACTTGGAATGTGAATTGGAACGAAATTGCCAATAGATAAGACCATTTTACAATTTGGGCCCAAGTTAGAAGCAGAGCCTAAGGTGTAAATTATCGATAGTCCATATCTCGGAAACTATAAGAGATAATGCAATTTGGCAACCGGCAATGTAATTAGCATGCCGAATATTACTTGGAATGTGAATTGGAACGAAATTGCCAATAGATAAGGCCATTTTACAATTTGGGCCCAAGTTAGAAGCAGAGCCTAAGGTGTAAATTATCGATAGTCCATATCTCTGAAACTATAAGAGATAATGCAATTTCGCAACCGGCAATGTAATTAGCATGCCGAATATTACTTGGAATGTGAATTGGGACGAAATCGCCAATAGATAAGGCCATTTTACAATTTGGGCCCAAGTTAGAAGCAGAGCCTAAGGTGTAAATTATCGATAGTCCATATCTCGGAAACTATAAGAGATAATGCAATTTGGCAACCGGCAATGTAATTAGCATGCCGAATATTACTTGGAATGTGAATTGGAACGATATCGTCAATAGATAAGACCATTTTACAATTTGGGCCCAAGTTAGAAGCAGAGCCTAAGGTGTAAATTATTGATAGTCCATATCTCGGAAACTATAAGAGATAATGCAATTTGGCAACCGGCAATGTAATTAGCATGCCGAATATTACTTGGAATGTGAATTGGAACGAAATCGCCAATAGATAGGACCATTTTACAATTTGGGCCCAAGTTAGAAGCAGAGCCTAAGGTGTAAATTATCGATAGTCCATATCTCGGAAACTATAAGAGATAATGCAATTTCGCAACCGGCAATATAATTAGCATGCCGAATATCACTTGGAATGTGAATTGGGACGAAATCGCCAATAGATAAGACCATTTTACAATTTGGGCCCAAGTTAGAAGCAGAGCCTAAGGTGTAAATTATCGATAGTCCATATCTCGGAAACTATAAGAGATAATGCAATTTGGCAACCGGCAATGTAATTAGCATGCCGAATATTACTTGGAATGTGAATTGGAACGAAATCGCCAATAGATAAGACCATTTTACAATTTGGGCCCAAGTTAGAAGCAGAGCCTAAGGTGTAAATTATCGATAGTCCATATCTCGGAAACTATAAGAGATAATGCAATTTGGCAACCGGCAATGTAATTAGCATGCCGAATATTACTTGGAATGTGAATTGGAACGAAATCGCCAATAGATAAGACCATTTTACAATTTGGGCCCAAGTTAGAAGCAGAGCCTATGGTGTAAATTATCGATAGTCCATATCTCGGAAACTATAAGAGATAATGCAATTTGGCAACCGGCAATGTAATTAGCATGCCGAATATTACTTGGAATGTGAATTGGAACGAAATCGCCAATAGATAAGACCATTTTACAATTTGGGCCCAAGTTAGAAGCAGAGCCTAAGGTGTAAATTATCGATAGTCCATATCTCGGAAACTATAAGAGATAATGCAATTTGGCAACCGGCAATGTAATTAGCATGCCGAATATTACTTGGAATGTGAATTGGAACGAAATCGCCAATAGATAAGACCATTTTACAATTTGGGCCCAAGTTAGAAGCAGAGCCTAAGGTGTAAATTATCGATAGTCCATATCTCGGAAACTATAAGAGATAATGCAATTTGGCAACCGGCAATGTAATTAGCATGCCGAATATTACTTGGAATGTGAATTGGAACGAAATTGCCAATAGATAAGACCATTTTACAATTTGGGCCCAAGTTAGAAGCAGAGCCTAAGGTGTAAATTATCGATAGTCCATATCTCTGAAACTATAAGAGATAATGCAATTTCGCAACCGGCAATGTAATTAGCATGCCGAATATTACTTGGAATGTGAATTGGGACGAAATCGCCAATAGATAAGGCCATTTTACAATTTGGGCCCAAGTTAGAAGCAGAGCCTAAGGTGTAAATTATCGATAGTCCATATCTCGGAAACTATAAGAGATAATGCAATTTGGCAACCGGCAATGTAATTAGCATGCCGAATATTACTTGGAATGTGAATTGGAACGAAATCGCCAATAGATAAGACCATTTTACAATTTGGGCCCAAGTTAGAAGCAGAGCCTAAGGTGTAAATTATCGATAGTCCATATCTCGGAAACTATAAGAGATAATGCAATTTGGCAACCGGCAATGTAATTAGCATGCCGAATATTACTTGGAATGTGAATTGGAACGAAATCGCCAATAGATAAGACCATTTTACAATTTGGGCCCAAGTTAGAAGCAGAGCCTATGGTGTAAATTATCGATAGTCCATATCTCGGAAACTATAAGAGATAATGCAATTTGGCAACCGGCAATGTAATTAGCATGCCGAATATTACTTGGAATGTGAATTGGAACGAAATCGCCAATAGATAAGACCATTTTACAATTTGGGCCCAAGTTAGAAGCAGAGCCTAAGGTGTAAATTATCGATAGTCCATATCTCGGAAACTATAAGAGTTAATGCAATTTGGCAACCGGCAATGTAATTAGCATGCCGAATATTACTTGGAATGTGAATTGGAACGAAATCGCCAATAGATAAGACCATTTTACAATTTGGGCCCAAGTTAGAAGCAGAGCCTAAGGTGTAAATTATCGATAGTCCATATCTCGGAAACTATAAGAGATAATGCAATTTGGCAATCGGCAATGTAATTAGCATGCCGAATATTACTTGGAATGTGAATTGGAACGAAATTGCCAATAGATAAGACCATTTTACAATTTGGGCCCAAGTTAGAAGCAGAGCCTAAGGTGTAAATTATCGATAGTCCATATCTCGGAAACTATAAGAGATAATGCAATTTGGCAACCGGCAATGTAATTAGCATGCCGAATATTACTTGGAATGTGAATTGGAACGAAATTGCCAATAGATAAGGCCATTTTACAATTTGGGCCCAAGTTAGAAGCAGAGCCTAAGGTGTAAATTATCGATAGTCCATATCTCTGAAACTATAAGAGATAATGCAATTTCGCAACCGGCAATGTAATTAGCATGCCGAATATTACTTGGAATGTGAATTGGGACGAAATCGCCAATAGATAAGGCCATTTTACAATTTGGGCCCAAGTTAGAAGCAGAGCCTAAGGTGTAAATTATCGATAGTCCATATCTCGGAAACTATAAGAGATAATGCAATTTGGCAACCGGCAATGTAATTAGCATGCCGAATATTACTTGGAATGTGAATTGGAACGATATCGTCAATAGATAAGACCATTTTACAATTTGGGCCCAAGTTAGAAGCAGAGCCTAAGGTGTAAATTATTGATAGTCCATATCTCGGAAACTATAAGAGATAATGCAATTTGGCAACCGGCAATGTAATTAGCATGCCGAATATTACTTGGAATGTGAATTGGAACGAAATCGCCAATAGATAGGACCATTTTACAATTTGGGCCCAAGTTAGAAGCAGAGCCTAAGGTGTAAATTATCGATAGTCCATATCTCGGAAACTATAAGAGATAATGCAATTTCGCAACCGGCAATATAATTAGCATGCCGAATATCACTTGGAATGTGAATTGGGACGAAATCGCCAATAGATAAGACCATTTTACAATTTGGGCCCAAGTTAGAAGCAGAGCCTAAGGTGTAAATTATCGATAGTCCATATCTCGGAAACTATAAGAGATAATGCAATTTGGCAACCGGCAATGTAATTAGCATGCCGAATATTACTTGGAATGTGAATTGGAACGAAATCGCCAATAGATAAGACCATTTTACAATTTGGGCCCAAGTTAGAAGCAGAGCCTAAGGTGTAAATTATTGATAGTCCATATCTCGGAAACTATAAGAGATAATGCAATGTCGCAACCGGCAATGTAATTAGCATGCCGAATATCACTTGGAATGTGAATTGGGACGAAATCGCCAATAGATAAGACCATTTTACAATTTGGGCCCAAGTTAGAAGCAGAGCCTAAGGTGTAAATTATCGATAGTCCATATCTCGGAAACTATAAGAGATCATGCAATTTCGCAACCGGCAATGTAATTAGCATGCCGAATATTACTTGGAATGTGAATTGGAACGAAATCGCCAATAGATAAGACCATTTTACAATTTGGGCCCAAGTTAGAAGCAGAGCCTAAGGTGTAAATTATCGATAGTCCATATCTCGGAAACTATAAGAGATAATGCAATTTGGCAACCGGCAATGTAATTAGCATGCCGAATATTACTTGGAATGTGAATTGGAACGAAATCGCCAATAGATAAGACCATTTTACAATTTGGGCCCAAGTTAGAAGCAGAGCCTAAGGTGTAAATTATTGATAGTCCATATCTCGGAAACTATAAGAGATAATGCAATGTCGCAACCGGCAATGTAATTAGCATGCCGAATATCACTTGGAATGTGAATTGGGACGAAATCGCCAATAGATAAGACCATTTTACAATTTGGGCCCAAGTTAGAAGCAGAGCCTAAGGTGTAAATTATCGATAGTCCATATCTCGGAAACTATAAGAGATAATGCAATTTGGCAACCGGCAATGTAATTAGCATGCCGAATATTACTTGGAATGTGAATTGGAACGAAATCGCCAATAGATAAGACCATTTTACAATTTGGGCCCAAGTTAGCAGCAGAGCCTAAGGTGTAAATTATTGATAGTCCATATCTCGGAAACTATAAGAGATAATGCAATGTCGCAACCGGCAATGTAATTAGCATGCCGAATATCACTTGGAATGTGAATTGGGACGAAATCGCCAATAGATAAGACCATTTTACAATTTGGGCCCAAGTTAGAAGCAGAGCCTAAGGTGTAAATTATCGATAGTCCATATCTCGGAAACTATAAGAGATCATGCAATTTCGCAACCGGCAATGTAATTAGCATGCCGAATATTACTTGGAATGTGAATTGGAACGAAATTGCCAATAGATAAGACCATTTTATAATTTGGGCCCAAGTTAGAAGCAGAGCCTAAGGTGTAAATTATCGATAGTCCATATCTCGGAAACTATAAGAGATAATGCAATTTGGCAACCGGCAATGTAATTAGCATGCCGAATATTACTTGGAATGTGAATTGGAACGAAATCGCCAATAGATAAGACCATTTTACAATTTGGGCCCAAGTTAGAAGCAGAGCCTAAGGTGTAAATTATCGATAGTCCATATCTCGGAAACTATAAGAGATAATGCAATTTCGCAACCGGCAATGTAATTAGCATGCCGAATATTACTTGGAGTGTGAATTGGAACGAAATCGCCAATAGATAAGATCATTTTACAATTTGGGCCCAAGTTAGAAGCAGAGCCTAAGGTGTAAATTATCGATAGTCCATATCTCGGAAACTATAAGAGATAATGCAATTTGGCAACCGGCAATGTAATTAGCATGTCGAATATTACTTGGAATGTGAATTGGAACGAAATCGCCAATAGATAAGACCATTTTACAATTTGGGCCCAAGTTAGAAGCAGAGCCTAAGGTGTAAATTATCGATAGTCCATATCTCGAAAACTATAAGAGATAATGCAATTTGGCAACCGGCAATGTAATTAGCATGCCGAATATTACTTGGAATGTGAATTGCAACTAAATCGCCAATAGATAAGACCATTTTACAATTTGGGCCCAAGTTAGAAGCAGAGCCTAAGGTGTAAATTATCGATAGTCCATATCTCGGAAACTATAAGAGATAATGCAATTTGGCAACCGGCAATGTAATTAGCATGCCGAATATTACTTGGAATGTGAATTGGAACGAAATCGCCAATAGATAAGACCATTTTACAATTTGGGCTCAAGTTAGAAGTAGAGCCTAAGGTGTAAATTATCGATAGTCCATATCTCGGAAACTATAAGAGATAATGCAATTTGGCAACCGGCAATGTAATTAGCATGCCGAATATTACTTGGAATGTGAATTGGAACGAAATCGCCAATAGATAAGACCATTTTACAATTTGGGCCCAAGTTAGAAGCAGAGCCTAAGGTGTAAATTATCGATAGTCCATATCTCGGAAACTATAAGAGATAATGCAATTTGGCAACCGGCAATGTAATTAGCATGCCGAATATTACTTGGAATGTGAATTGCAACTAAATCGCCAATAGATAAGACCATTTTACAATTTGGGCCCAAGTTAGAAGCAGAGCCTAAGGTGTAAATTATCGATAGTCCATATCTCGGAAACTATAAGAGATAATGCAATTTGGCAACCGGCAATGTAATTAGCATGCCGAATATTACTTGGAATGTGAATTGGAACGAAATCGCCAATAGATAAGACCATTTTACAATTTGGGCCCAAGTTAGAAGCAGAGCCTAAGGTGTAAATTATCGATAGTCCATATCTCAGAAACTATAAGAGATAATGCAATTTGGCAACCGGCAATGTAATTAGCATGCTGAATATTACTTGGAATGTGAATTGCAACTAAATCGCCAATAGATAAGACCATTTTACAATTTGGGCCCAAGTTAGAAGCAGAGCCTAAGGTGTAAATTATCGATAGTCCATATCTCGGAAACTATAAGAGATAATGCAATTTGGCAACCGGCAATGTAATTAGCATGCCGAATATTACTTGGAATGTGAATTGGAACGAAATCGCCAATAGATAAGACCATTTTACAATTTGGGCCCAAGTTAGAAGCAGAGCCTAAGGTGTAAATTATCGATAGTCCATATCTCGGAAACTATAAGAGATAATGCAATTTCGCAACCGACAATGTAATTAGCATGCCGAATATCACTTGGAATGTGAATTGGGACGAAATCGCCAATAGATAAGACCATTTTACAATTTGGGCCCAAGTTAGAAGCAGAGCCTAAGGTGTAAATTATCGATAGTCCATATCTCGGAAACTATAAGAGATAATGCAATTTGGCAACCGGCAATGTAATTAGCATGCCGAATATTACTTGGAATGTGAATTGGAACGAAATCGCCAATAGATAAAACCATTTTACAATTTGGGCCCAAGTTAGAAGCAGAGCCTAAGGTGTAAATTATCGATAGTCCATATCTCGGAAACTATAAGAGTTAATGCAATTTGGCAACCGGCAATGTAATTAGAATGCCGAATATTACTTGGATTGTGAATTGGAACGAAATCGCCAATAGATAAGACCATTTTACAATTTGGGCCCCAGTTAGAAGCAGAGCCTAAGGTGTAAATTATCGATAGTGCATATCTCGGAAACTATAAGAGATAATGCAATTTGGCAACCGGCAATGTAATTAGCATGCCGAATATTACTTGGAATGTGAATTGGAACAAAATTGCCAATAGATAAGACCATTTTACAATTTGGGCCCAAGTTAGAAGCAGAGCCTAAGGTGTAAATTATCGATAGTCCATATCTCTGAAACTATAAGAGATAATGCAATTTCGAAACCGGCAATGTAATTAGCATGCCGAATATTACTTGGAATGTGAATTGGGACGAAATCGCCAATAGATAAGGCCATTTTACAATTTGGGCCCAAGTTAGAAGCAGAGCCTAAGGTGTAAATTATCGATAGTCCATATCTCGGAAACTATAAGAGATAATGCAATTTGGCAACCGGCAATGTAATTAGCATGACGAATATTACTTGGAATGTGAATTGGAACGAAATCGTCAATAGATAAGACCATTTTACAATTTGGGCCCAAGTTAGAAGCAGAGCCTAAGGTGTAAATTATTGATAGTCCATATCTCGGAAACAATAAGAGATAATGCAATTTGGCAACCGGCAATGTAATTAGCATGCCGAATATTACTTGGAATGTGAATTGGAACGAAATCGCCAATAGATAAGACCATTTTACAATTTGGGCCCAAGTTAGAAGCAGAGCCTAAGGTGTAAATTATCGATAGTCCATATCTCGGAAACTATAAGAGATAATGCAATTTGGCAACCGGCAATGTAATTAGCATGCCGAATATTACTTGGAATGTGAATTGGAACGAAATCGCCAATAGATAAGACCATTTTACAATTTGGGCCCAAGTTAGAAGCAGAGCCTAAGGTGTAAATTATCGATAGTCCATATCTCGGAAACTATAAGAGATAATGCAATTTGGCAACCGGCAATGTAATTAGCATGCCGAATATTACTTGGAATGTGAATTGGAACGAAATCGCCAATAGATAAGACCATTTTACAATTTGGGCCCAAGTTAGAAGCAGAGCCTAAGGTGTAAATTATCGATAGACCACATCTCGGAAACTATAAGAGATAATGCAATTTCGCAACCGGCAATGTAATTAGCATGCCGAATATTACTTGGAGTGTGAATTGGAACGAAATCGCCAATAGATAAGACCATTTTACAATTTGGGCCCAAGTTAGAAGCAGAGCCTAAGGTGTAAATTATCGATAATCCATATCTCGGAAGCTATAAGAGATAATGCAATTTGGCAACCGGCAATGTAATTAGCATGCCGAATATTACTTGGAATGTGAATTGGAACGAAATCGCCAATAGATAAGACCATTTTACAATTTGGGCCCAAGTTAGAAGCAGAGCCTAAGGTGTAAATTATCGATAGTCCATATCTCGGAAACTATAAGAGATAATGCAATTTGGCAACCGGCAATGTAATTAGCATGCCGAATATTACTTGGAATGTGAATTGCAACTAAATCGCCAATAGATAAGACCATTTTACAATTTGGGCCCAAGTTAGAAGCAGAGCCTAAGGTGTAAATTATCGATAGTCCATATCTCGGAAACTATAAGAGATAATGCAATTTGGCAACCGGCAATGTAATTAGCATGCCGAATATTACTTGGAATGTGAATTGGAACGAAATCGCCAATAGATAAGACCATTTTACAATTTGGGCCCAAGTTAGAAGCAGAGCCTAAGGTGTAAATTATCGATAGTCCATATCTCGGAAACTATAAGAGATAATGCAATTTCGCAACCGGCAATGTAATTAGCATGCCGAATATCACTTGGAATGTGAATTGGGACGAAATCGCCAATAGATAAGGCCATTTTACAATTTGGGCCCAAGTTAGAAGCAGAGTCTAAGGTGTAAATTATCGATAGTCCATATCTCGGAAACTATAAGAGATAATGCAATTTGGCAACCGGCAATGTAATTAGCATGCCGAATATTACTTGGAATGTGAATTGGAACGAAATCGCCAATAGATAAGACCATTTTACAATTTGGGCCCAAGTTAGAAGCAGAGCCTAAGGTGTAAATTATCGATAGTCCATATCTCGGAAACTATAAGAGATAATGCAATTTGGCAACCGGCAATGTAATTAGCATGCCGAATATTACTTGGAATGTGAATTGGAACGAAATCGCCAATAGGTAAGACCATTTTACAATTTGAGCCCAAGTTAGAAGCAGAGCCTAAGGTGTAAATTATCGATAGTCCATATCTCGGAAACTATAAGAGATAATTCAATTTGGCAACCGGCAATGTAATTAGCATGCCGAATATTACTTGGAATGTGAATTGGAACGAAATCGCCAATAGATAAGACCATTTTACAATTTGGGCCCAAGTTAGAAGCAGAGCCTAAGGTGTAAATTATCGATAGTCCATATCTCGGAAACTATAAGAGATAATGCAATTTGGCAACCGGCAATGTAATTAGCATGCCGAATATTACTTGGAATGTGAATTGGAACGAAATCGCCAATAGATAAGACCATTTTACAATTTGGGCCCAAGTTAGAAGCAGAGCCTAAGGTGTAAGTTATCGATAGTCCATATCTCGGAAACTGTAAGAGATAATGCAATTTCGCAACCGGCAATGTAATTAGCATGCCGAATATCACTTGGAATGTGAATTGGGACGAAATCGCCAATAGATAAGGTTATTTTACAATTTGGGCCCAAGTTAGAAGCAGAGTCTAAGGTGTAAATTATCGATAGTCCATATCTCGGAAACTATAAGAGATAATGCAATTTGGCAACCGGCAATGTAATTAGCATGCCGAATATTACTTGGAATGTGAATTGGAACGAAATCGCCAATAGATAAGACCATTTTACAATTTGGGCCCAAGTTAGAAGCAGAGCCTAAGGTGTAAATTATCGATAGTCCATATCTCGGAAACTATAAGAGATAATGCAATTTGGCAACCGGCAATGTAATTAGCATGCCGAATATTACTTGGAATGTGAATTGGAACGAAATCGCCAATAGGTAAGACCATTTTACAATTTGGGCCCAAGTTAGAAGCAGAGCCTAAGGTGTAAATTATCGATAGTCCATATCTCGGAAACTATAAGAGATAATTCAATTTGGCAACCGGCAATGTAATTAGCATGCCGAATATTACTTGGAATGTGAATTGGAACGAAATCGCCAATAGATAAGACCATTTTACAATTTGGGCCCAAGTTAGAAGCAGAGCCTAAGGTGTAAATTATCGATAGTCCATATCTCGGAAACTATAAGAGATAATGCAATTTGGCAACCGGCAATGTAATTAGCATGCCGAATATTACTTGGAATGTGAATTGGAACGAAATCGCCAATAGATAAGACCATTTTACAATTTGGGCCCAAGTTAGAAGCAGAGCCTAAGGTGTAAATTATCGATAGTCCATATCTCGGAAACTATAAGAGATAATGCAATTTGGCAACCGGCAATGTAATTAGCATGCCGAATATTACTTGGAATGTGAATTGGAACGAAATCGCCAATAGATAAGACCATTTTACAATTTGGGCCCAAGTTAGAAGCAGAGCCTATGGTGTAAATTATCGATAGTCCATATCTCGGAAACTATAAGAGATAATGCAATTTGGCAACCGGCAATGTAATTAGCATGCCGAATATTACTTGGAATGTGAATTGGAACGAAATCGCCAATAGATAAGACCATTTTACAATTTGGGCCCAAGTTAGAAGCAGAGCCTAAGGTGTAAATTATCGATAGTCCATATCTCGGAAACTATAAGAGATAATGCAATTTGGCAACCGGCAATGTAATTAGCATGCCGAATATTACTTGGAATGTGAATTGGAACGAAATCGCCAATAGATAAGACCATTTTACAATTTGGGCCCAAGTTAGAAGCAGAGCCTAAGGTGTAAATTATCGATAGTCCATATCTCGGAAACTATAAGAGATAATGCAATTTGGCAACCGGCAATGTAATTAGCATGCCGAATATTACTTGGAATGTGAATTGGAACGAAATTGCCAATAGATAAGACCATTTTACAATTTGGGCCCAAGTTAGAAGCAGAGCCTAAGGTGTAAATTATCGATAGTCCATATCTCTGAAACTATAAGAGATAATGCAATTTCGCAACCGGCAATGTAATTAGCATGCCGAATATTACTTGGAATGTGAATTGGGACGAAATCGCCAATAGATAAGGCCATTTTACAATTTGGGCCCAAGTTAGAAGCAGAGCCTAAGGTGTAAATTATCGATAGTCCATATCTCGGAAACTATAAGAGATAATGCAATTTGGCAACCGGCAATGTAATTAGCATGCCGAATATTACTTGGAATGTGAATTGGAACGAAATCGTCAATAGATAAGACCATTTTACAATTTGGGCCCAAGTTAGAAGCAGAGCCTAAGGTGTAAATTATTGATAGTCCATATCTCGGAAACTATAAGAGATAATGCATTTTGGCAACCGGCAATGTAAT
The DNA here is from genome assembly GCF_030347505.1 of Rhynchophorus ferrugineus. Lineage (NCBI taxonomy): Eukaryota > Metazoa > Arthropoda > Insecta > Coleoptera > Curculionidae > Rhynchophorus > Rhynchophorus ferrugineus. Next base: position 73,360 of record NW_027473014.1, read on the forward strand.
TAGCATGCCGAATATTACTTGGAATGTGAATTGGAACGAAATCGCCAATAGATAAGACCATTTTACAATTTGGGCCCAAGTTAGAAGCAGAGCCTAAGGTGTAAATTATCGATAGTCCATATCTCGGAAACTATAAGAGATAATGCAATTTGGCAACCGGCAATGTAATTAGCATGCCGAATATTACTTGGAATGTGAATTGGAACGAAATCGCCAATAGATAAGACCATTTTACAATTTGGGCCCAAGTTAGAAGCAGAGCCTAAGGTGTAAATTATCGATAGTCCATATCTCGGAAACTATAAGAGATAATGCAATTTCGCAACCGGCAATGTAATTAGCATGCCGAATATCACTTGGAATGTGAATTGGGACGAAATCGCCAATAGATAAGACCATTTTACAATTTGGGCCCAAGTTAGAAGCAGAGCCTAAGGTGTAAATTATCGATAGTCCGTATCTCGGAAACTATAAGAGATAATGCAATTTGGCAACCGGCAATGTAATTAGCATGCCGAATATTACTTGGAATGTGAATTGGAACGAAATCGCCAATAGATAAGACCATTTTACAATTTGGGCCCAAGTTAGAAGCAGAGCCTAAGGTGTAAATTATCGATAGTCCATATCACGGAAACTATAAGAGATAATGCAATTTGGCAACCGGCAATGTAATTAGCATGCCGAATATTACTTGGAATGTGAATTGGAACGAAATCGCCAATAGGTAAGACCATTTTACAATTTGGGCCCAAGTTAGAAGCAGAGCCTAAGGTGTAAATTATCGATAGTCCATATCTCGGAAACTATAAGAGATAATTCAATTTGGCAACCGGCAATGTAATTAGCATGCCGAATATTACTTGGAATGTGAATTGGAACGAAATCGCCAATAGATAAGACCATTTTACAATTTGGGCCCAAGTTAGAAGCAGAGCCTAAGGTGTAAATTATCGATAGTCCATATCTCGGAAACTATAAGAGATAATGCAATTTGGCAACCGGCAATGTAATTAGCATGCCGAATATTCCTTGGAATGTGAATTGGAACGAAATCGCCAATAGATAAGACCATTTTACAATTTGGGCCCAAGTTAGAAGCAGAGAATAAGGTGTAAATTATCGATAGTCCATGTCTCGGAAACTATAAGAGATAATGCAATTTGGCAACCGGCAATGTAATTAGCATGCCGAATATTACTTGGAATGTGAATTGGAACGAAATCGCCAATAGATAAGGCCATTTTACAATTTGGGCCCAAGTTAGAAGCAGAGCCTATGGTGTAAATTATCGATAGTCTATATCTCGGAAACTATAAGAGATAATGCAATTTGGCAACCGGCAATGTAATTAGCATGCCGAATATTACTTGGAATGTGAATTGGAACGAAATCGCCAATAGATAAGACCATTTTACAATTTGGGCCCAAGTTAGAAGCAGAGCCTAAGGTGTAAATTATCGATAGTCCATATCTCGGAAACTATAAGAGTTAATGCAATTTGGCAACCGGCAATGTAATTAGAATGCCGAATATTACTTGGAATGTGAATTGGAACGAAATCGCCAATAGATAAGACCATTTTACAATTTGGGCCCAAGTTAGAAGCAGAGCCTAAGGTGTAAATTATCGATAGTCCATATCTCGGAAACTATAAGAGATAATGCAATTTGGCAACCGGCAATGTAATTAGCATGCCGAATATTACTTGGAATGTGAATTGGAACCAAATTGCCAATAGATAAGACCATTTTACAATTTGGGCCCAAGTTAGAAGCAGGGCCTAAGGTGTAAATTATCGATAGTCCATATCTCTGAAACTATAAGAGATAATGCAATTTCGCAACCGGCAATGTAATTAGCTTGCCGAATATTACTTGGAATGTGAATTGGGACGAAATCGCCAATAGATAAGGCCATTTTACAATTTGGGCCCAAGTTAGAAGCAGAGCCTAAGGTGTAAATTATCGATAGTCCATATCTCGGAAACTATAAGAGATAATGCAATTTGGCAACCGGCAATGTAATTAGCATGACGAATATTACTTGGAATGTGAATTGGAACGAAATCGTCAATAGATAAGACCATTTTACAATTTGGGCCCAAGTTAGAAGCAGAGCCTAAGGTGTAAATTATTGATAGTCCATATCTCGGAAACTATAAGAGATAATGCAATTTGGCAACCGGCAATGTAATTAGCATGCCGAATATTACTTGGAATGTGAATTGGAACGAAATCGCCAATAGATAAGACCATTTTACAATTTGGGCCCAAGTTAGAAGCAGAGCCTAAGGTGTAAGTTATCGATAGTCCATATCTCGGAAACTATAAGAGATAATGCAATTTGGCAACCGGCAATGTAATTAGCATGCCGAATATTACTTGGAATGTGAATTGGAACGAAATCGCCAATAGATAAGACCATTTTACAATTTGGGCCCAAGTTAGAAGCAGAGCCTAAGGTGTAAATTATCGATAGTCCATATCTCGGAAACTATAAGAGATAATGCAATTTGGCAACCGGCAATGTAATTAGCATGCCGAATATTACTTGGAATGTGAATTGGAACGAAATCGCCAATAGATAAGACCATTTTACAATTTGGGCCCCCGTTAGAAGCAGAGCCTAAGGTGTAAATTATCGATAGTCCACATCTCGGAAACTATAAGAGATAATATAATTTCGCAACCGGCAATGTAATTAGCATGCCGAATATTACTTGGAGTGTGAATTGGAACGAAATCGCCAATAGATAAGACCATTTTACAATTTGGGCCCAAGTTAGAAGCAGAGCCTAAGGTGTAAATTATCGATAGTCCATATCTCGGAAACTATCAGAGATAATGCAATTTGGCAACCGGCAATGTAATTAGCATGCCGAATATTAGTTGGAATGTGAATTGGAACGAAATCGCCAATAGATAAGACCATTTTACAATTTGGGCCCAAGTTAGAAGCAGAGCCTAAGGTGTAAATTATCGATAGTCCATATCTCGGAAACTATAAGAGATAATGCAATTTGGCAACCGGCAATGTAATTAGCATGCCGAATATTACTTGGAATGTGAATTGGAACGAAATCGCCAATAGATAAGACCATTTTACAATTTGGGCCCAAGTTAGAAGCAGAGCCTAAGGTTTAAATTATCGATAGTCCATATCTCGGAAACTATAAGAGATAATGCAATTTGGCAACCGGCAATGTAATTAGCATGCCGAATATTACTTGGAATGTGAATTGCAACTAAATCGCCAATAGATAAGACCATTTTACAATTTGGGCCCAAGTTAGAAGCAGAGCCTAAGGTGTAAATTATCGATAGTCCATATCTCGGAAACTATAAGAGATAATGCAATTTGGCAACCGGCAATGTAATTAGCATGCCGAATATTACTTGGAATGTGAATTGGAACGAAATCGCCAATAGATAAGACCATTTTACAATTTGGGCCCAAGTTAGAAGCAGAGCCTAAGGTGTAAATTATCGATAGTCCATATCTCGGAAACTATAAGAGATAATGCAATTTCGCAACCGGCAATGTAATTAGCATGCCGAATATCACTTGGAATGTGAATTGGGACGAAATCGCCAATAGATAAGGCCATTTTACAATTTGGGCCCAAGTTAGAAGCAGAGTCTAAGGTGTAAATTATCGATAGTCCATATCTCGGAAACTATAAGAGATAATGCAATTTGGCAACCGGCAATGTAATTAGCATGCCGAATATTACTTGGAATGTGAATTGGAACGAAATCGCCAATAGATAAGACCATTTTACAATTTGTGCCCAAGTTAGAAGCAGAGCCTAAGGTGTAAATTATCGATAGTCCATATCTCGGAAACTATAAGAGATAATGCAATTTGGCAACGGGCAATGTAATTAGCATGCCGAATATTACTTGGAATGTGAATTGGAACGAAATCGCCAATAGGTAAGACCATTTTACAATTTGGGCCCAAGTTAGAAGCAGATCCTAAGGTGTAAATTATCGATAGTCCATATCTCGGAAACTATAAGAGATAATTCAATTTGGCAACCGGCAATGTAATTAGCATGCCGAATATTACTTGGAATGTGAATTGGAACGAAATCGCCAATAGATAAGACCATTTTACAATTTGGGCCCAAGTTAGAAGCAGAGCCTAAGGTGTAAATTATCGATAGTCCATATCTCGGAAACTATAAGAGATAATGCAATTTGGCAACCGGCAATGTAATTAGCATGCCGAATATTACTTGGAATGTGAATTGGAACGAAATCGCCAATAGATAAGACCATTTTACAATTTGGGCCCAAGTTAGAAGCAGAGCCTATGGTGTAAATTATCGATAGTCTATATCTCGGAAACTATAAGAGATAATGCAATTTGGCAACCGGCAATGTAATTAGCATGCCGAATATTACTTGGAATGTGAATTGGAACGAAATCGCCAATAGATAAGACCATTTTACAATTTGGGCCCAAGTTAGAAGCAGAGCCTAAGGTGTAAATTATCGATAGTCCATATCTCGGAAACTATAAGAGTTAATGCAATTTGGCAACCGGCAATGTAATTAGAATGCCGAATATTACTTGGAATGTGAATTGGAACGAAATCGCCAATAGATAAGACCATTTTACAATTTGGGCCCAAGTTAGAAGCAGAGCCTAAGGTGTAAATTATCGATAGTCCATATCTCGGAAACTATAAGAGATAATGCAATTTGGCAACCGGCAATGTAATTAGCATGCCGAATATTACTTGGAATGTGAATTGGAACCAAATTGCCAATAGATAAGACCATTTTACAATTTGGGCCCAAGTTAGAAGCAGAGCCTAAGGTGTAAATTATCGATAGTCCATATCTCTGAAACTATAAGAGATAATGCAATTTCGCAACCGGCAATGTAATTAGCTTGCCGAATATTACTTGGAATGTGAATTGGGACGAAATCGCCAATAGATAAGGCCATTTTACAATTTGGGCCCAAGTTAGAAGCAGAGCCTAAGGTGTAAATTATCGATAGTCCATATCTCGGAAACTATAAGAGATAATGCAATTTGGCAACCGGCAATGTAATTAGCATGACGAATATTACTTGGAATGTGAATTGGGACGAAATCGCCAATAGATAAGGCCATTTTACAATTTGGGCCCAAGTTAGAAGCAGAGCCTAAGGTGTAAATTATCGATAGTCCATATCTCGGAAACTATAAGAGATAATGCAATTTCGCAACCGGCAATGTAATTAGCTTGCCGAATATTACTTGGAATGTGAATTGGGACGAAATCGCCAATAGATAAGGCCATTTTACAATTTGGGCCCAAGTTAGAAGCAGAGCCTAAGGTGTAAATTATCGATAGTCCATATCTCGGAAACTATCAGAGATAATGCAATTTGGCAACCGGCAATGTAATTAGCATGCCGAATATTACTTGGAATGTGAATTGGAACGAAATCGCCAATAGATAAGACCATTTTACAATTTGGGCCCAAGTTAGAAGCAGAGCCTAAGGTGTAAATTATCGATAGTCCATATCTCGGAAACTATAAGAGATAATGCAATTTGGCAACCGGCAATGTAATTAGCATGCCGAATATTACTTGGAATGTGAATTGCAACTAAATCGCCAATAGATAAGACCATTTTACAATTTGGGCCCAAGTTAGAAGCAGAGCCTAAGATGTAAATTATCGATAGTCCATATCTCGGAAACTATAAGAGATAATGCAATTTGGCAACCGGCAATGTAATTAGCATGCCGAATATTACTTGGAATGTGAATTGGAACGAAATCGCCAATAGATAAGACCATTTTACAATTTGGGCCCAAGTTAGAAGCAGAGCCTAAGGTGTAAATTATCGATAGTCCATATCTCGGAAACTATAAGAGATAATGCAATTTCGCAACCGGCAATGTAATTAGCATGCCGAATATCACTTGGAATGTGAATTGGGACGAAATCGCCAATAGATAAGGCCATTTTACAATTTGGGCCCAAGTTAGAAGCAGAGTCTAAGGTGTAAATTATCGATAGTCCATATCTCGGAAACTATAAGAGATAATGCAATTTGGCAACCGGCAATGTAATTAGCATGCCGAATATTACTTGGAATGTGAATTGGAACGAAATCGCCAATAGATAAGACCATTTTACAATTTGTGCCCAAGTTAGAAGCAGAGCCTAAGGTGTAAATTATCGATAGTCCATATCTCGGAAACTATAAGAGATAATGCAATTTGGCAACGGGCAATGTAATTAGCATGCCGAATATTACTTGGAATGTGAATTGGAACGAAATCGCCAATAGGTAAGACCATTTTACAATTTGGGCCCAAGTTAGAAGCAGAGCCTAAGGTGTAAATTATCGATAGTCCATATCTCGGAAACTATAAGAGATAATTCAATTTGGCAACCGGCAATGTAATTAGCATGCCGAATATTACTTGGAATGTGAATTGGAACGAAATCGCCAATAGATAAGACCATTTTACAATTTGGGCCCAAGTTAGAAGCAGAGCCTAAGGTGTAAATTATCGATAGTCCATATCTCGGAAACTATAAGAGATAATGCAATTTGGCAACCGGCAATGTAATTAGCATGCCGAATATTACTTGGAATGTGAATTGGAACGAAATCGCCAATAGATAAGACCATTTTACAATTTGGGCCCAAGTTAGAAGCAGAGCCTAAGGTGTAAGTTATCGATAGTCCATATCTCGGAAACTGTAAGAGATAATGCAATTTCGCAACCGGCAATGTAATTAGCATGCCGAATATCACTTGGAATGTGAATTGGGACGAAATCGCCAATAGATAAGGCCATTTTACAATTTGGGCCCAAGTTAGAAGCAGAGTCTAAGGTGTAAATTATCGATAGTCCATATCTCGGAAACTATAAGAGATAATGCAATTTGGCAACCGGCAATGTAATTAGCATGCCGAATATTACTTGGAATGTGAATTGGAACGAAATCGCCAATAGATAAGACCATTTTACAATTTGGGCCCAAGTTAGAAGCAGAGCCTAAGGTGTAAATAATCGATAGTCCATATCTCGGAAACTATAAGAGATAATGCAATTTGGCAACCGGCAATGTAATTAGCATGCCGAATATTACTTGGAATGTGAATTTTAACGAAATCGCCAATAGGTAAGACCATTTTACAATTTGGGCCCAAGTTAGAAGCAGAGCCTAAGGTGTAAATTATCGATAGTCCATATCTCGGAAACTATAAGAGATAATTCAATTTGGCAACCGGCAATGTAATTAGCATGCCGAATATTACTTGGAATGTGAATTGGAACGAAATCGCCAATAGATAAGACCATTTTACAATTTGGGCCCAAGTTAGAAGCAGAGCCTAAGGTGTAAATTATCGATAGTCCATATCTCGGAAACTATAAGAGATAATGCAATTTGGCAACCGGCAATGTAATTAGAATGCCGAATATTACTTGGAATGTGAATTGGAACGAAATCGCCAATAGATAAGACCATTTTACAATTTGGGCCCAAGTTAGAAGCAGAGCCTAAGGTGTAAATTATCGATAGTCCATATCTCGGAAACTATAAGAGATAATGCAATTTCGCAACCGGCAATGTAATTAGCATGCCGAATATCACTTGGAATGTGAATTGGGACGAAATCGCCAATAGATAAGACCATTTTACAATTTGGGCCCAAGTTAGAAGCAGAGCCTAAGGTGTAAATTATCGATAGTCCATATCTCGGAAACTATAAGAGATAATGCAATTTGGCAACCGGCAATGTAATTAGCATGCCGAATATTACTTGGAATGTGAATTGGAACGAAATCGCCAATAGATAAGACCATTTTACAATTTGGGCCCAAGTTAGAAGCAGAGCCTAAGGTGTAAATTATCGATAGTCCATATCTCGGAAACTATAAGAGATAATGCAATTTGGCAACCGGCAATGTAATTAGCATGCCGAATATTACTTGGAATGTGAATTGGAACGAAATCGCCAATAGGTAAGACCATTTTACAATTTGGGCCCAAGTTAGAAGCAGAGCCTAAGGTGTAAATTATCGATAGTCCATATCTCGGAAACTATAAGAGATAATTCAATTTGGCAACCGGCAATGTAATTAGCATGCCGAATATTACTTGGAATGTGAATTGGAACGAAATCGCCAATAGATAAGACCATTTTACAATTTGGGCCCAAGTTAGAAGCAGAGCCTAAGGTGTAAATTATCGATAGTCCATATCTCGGAAACTATAAGAGATAATGCAATTTGGCAACCGGCAATGTAATTAGCATGCCGAATATTACTTGGAATGTGAATTGGAACGAAATCGCCAATAGATAAGACCATTTTACAATTTGGGCCCAAGTTAGAAGCAGAGCCTAAGGTGTAAATTATTGATAGTCCATATCTCGGAAACTATAAGAGATAATGCAATTTCGCAACCGGCAATGTAATTAGCATGCCGAATATCACTTGGAATGTGAATTGGGACAAAATCGCCAATAGATAAGACCATTTTACAATTTGGGCCCAAGTTAGAAGCAGAGCCTAAGGTGTAAATTATCGATAGTCCATATCTCGGAAACTATAAGAGATAATGCAATTTGGCAACCGGCAATGTAATTAGCATGCCGAATATTACTTGGAATGTGAATTGGAACGAAATCGCCAATAGATAAGACCATTTTACAATTTGGGCCCAAGTTAGAAGCAGAGCCTAAGGTGTAAATTATCGATAGTCCATATCTCGGAAACTATAAGAGATAATGCAATTTGGCAACCCGCAATGTAATTAGCATGCCGAATATTACTTGGAATGTGAATTGGAACGAAATCGCCAATAGATAAGACCATTTTACAATTTGGGCCCAAGTTAGAAGCAGAGCCTAAGGTGTAAATTATCGATAGTCCATATCTCGGAAACGATAAGAGATAATGCAATTTGGCAACCGGCAATGTAATTAGCATGCCGAATATTACTTGGAATGTGAATTGGAACGAAATCGCCAATAGATAAGACCATTTTACAATTTGGGCCCAAGTTAGAAGCAGAGCCTAAGGTGTAAATTATCGATAGTCCATATCTCGGAAACTATAAGAGATCGATGCACGAACCTGCTGAATATTACTTGGAATGTGAATTGGAACGAAATCGCCAATAGATAAGACCATTTTATAATTTGGGCCCAAGTTAGAAGCAGAGCCTAAGGTGTAAATTATCGATAGTCCATATCTCGGAAACTATAAGAGATAATGCAATTTGGCAACCGGCAATGTAATTAGCATGCCGAATATTACTTGGAATGTGAATTGGAACGAAATCGCCAATAGATAAGACCATTTTACAATTTGGGCCCAAGTTAGAAGCAGAGCCTAAGGTGTAAATTATCGATAGTCCATATCTCGGAAACTATAAGAGATCATGCAATTTCGCAACCGGCAATGTAATTAGCATGCCGAATATTACTTGGAATGTGAATTGGAACGAAATCGCCAATAGATAAGACCATTTTATAATTTGGGCCCAAGTTAGAAGCAGAGCCTAAGGTGTAAATTATCGATAGTCCATATCTCGGAAACTATAAGAGATAATGCAATTTGGCAACCGGCAATGTAATTAGCATGCCGAATATTACTTGGAATGTGAATTGGAACGAAATCGCCAATAGATAAGACCATTTTTCAATTTGGGCCCAAGTTAGAAGCAGAGCCTAAGGTGTAAATTATCGATAGTCCATATCTCGGAAACTATAAGAGATAATGCAATTTCGCAACCGGCAATGTAATTAGCATGCCGAATATTACTTGGAGTGTGAATTGGAACGAAATCGCCAATAGATAAGACCATTTTACAATTTGGGCCCAAGTTAGAAGCAGAGCCTAAGGTGTAAATTATCGATAGTCCATATCTCGGAAACTATAAGAGATAATGCAATTTGGCAACCGGCAATGTAATTAGCATGCCGAATATTACTTGGAATGTGAATTGGAACGAAATCGCCAATAGATAAGACCATTTTACAATTTGGGCCCAAGTTAGAAGCAGAGCCTAAGGTGTAAATTATCGATAGTCCATATCTCGGAAACTATAAGAGATAATGCAATTTGGCAACCGGCAATGTAATTAGCATGCCGAATATTACTTGGAATGTGAATTGGAACAAAATCGCCAATAGATAAGACCATTTTATAATTTGGGCCCAAGTTAGAAGCAGAGCCTAAGGTGCAAATTATCGATAGTCCATATCTCGGAAACTATAAGAGATAATGCAATTTGGCAACCGGCAATGTAATTAGCATGCCGAATATTACTTGGAATGTGAATTGGAACGAAATCGCCAATAGATAAGACCATTTTACAATTTGGGCCCAAGTTAGAAGCAGAGCCTAAGGTGTAAATTATCGATAGTCCATATCTCGGAAACTATAAGAGATAATGCAATTTCGCAACCGGCAATGTAATTAGCATGCCGAATATTACTTGGAGTGTGAATTGGAACGAAATCGCCAATAGATAAGACCATTTTACAATTTGGGCCCAAGTTAGAAGCAGAGCCTAAGGTGTAAATTATCGATAGTCCATATCTCGGAAACTATAAGAGATAATGCAATTTGGCAACCGGCAATGTAATTAGCATGCCGAATATTACTTGGAATGTGAATTGGAACGAAATCGCCAATAGATAAGACCATTTTACAATTTGGGCCCAAGTTAGAAGCAGAGCCTAAGGTGTAAATTATCGATAGTCCATATCTCGGAAACTATAAGAGATAATGCAATTTCGCAACCGGCAATGTAATTAGCATGCCGAATATCACTTGGAATGTGAATTGGGACAAAATCGCCAATAGATAAGACCATTTTACAATTTGGGCCCAAGTTAGAAGCAGAGCCTAAGGTGTAAATTATCGATAGTCCATATCTCGGAAACTATAAGAGATAATGCAATTTGGCAACCGGCAATGTAATTAGCATGCCGAATATTACTTGGAATGTGAATTGGAACGAAATCGCCAATAGATAAGACCATTTTACAATTTGGGCCCAAGTTAGAAGCAGAGCCTAAGGTGTAAATTATCGATAGTCCATATCTCGGAAACTATAAGAGATAATGCAATTTGGCAACCCGCAATGTAATTAGCATGCCGAATATTACTTGGAATGTGAATTGGAACGAAATCGCCAATAGATAAGACCATTTTACAATTTGGGCCCAAGTTAGAAGCAGAGCCTAAGGTGTAAATTATCGATAGTCCATATCTCGGAAACGATAAGAGATAATGCAATTTGGCAACCGGCAATGTAATTAGCATGCCGAATATTACTTGGAATGTGAATTGGAACGAAATCGCCAATAGATAAGACCATTTTACAATTTGGGCCCAAGTTAGAAGCAGAGCCTAAGGTGTAAATTATCGATAGTCCATATCTCGGAAACTATAAGAGATCATGCAATTTCGCAACCGGCAATGTAATTAGCATGCCGAATATTACTTGGAATGTGAATTGGAACGAAATCGCCAATAGATAAGACCATTTTATAATTTGGGCCCAAGTTAGAAGCAGAGCCTAAGGTGTAAATTATCGATAGTCCATATCTCGGAAACTATAAGAGATAATGCAATTTGGCAACCGGCAATGTAATTAGCATGCCGAATATTACTTGGAATGTGAATTGGAACGAAATCGCCAATAGATAAGACCATTTTACAATTTGGGCTCAAGTTAGAAGCAGAGCCTAAGGTGTAAATTATCGATAGTCCATATCTCGGAAACTATAAGAGATCATGCAATTTCGCAACCGGCAATGTAATTAGCATGCCGAATATTACTTGGAATGTGAATTGGAACGAAATCGCCAATAGATAAGACCATTTTATAATTTGGGCCCAAGTTAGAAGCAGAGCCTAAGGTGTAAATTATCGATAGTCCATATCTCGGAAACTATAAGAGATAATGCAATTTGGCAACCGGCAATGTAATTAGCATGCCGAATATTACTTGGATTGTGAATTGGAACGAAATCGCCAATAGATAAGACCATTTTACAATTTGGGCCCAAGTTAGAAGCAGAGCCTAAGGTGTAAATTATCGATAGTCCATATCTCGGAAACTATAAGAGATCATGCAATTTCGCAACCGGCAATGTAATTAGCATGCCGAATATTACTTGGAATGTGAATTGGAACGAAATCGCCAATAGATAAGACCATTTTATAATTTGGGCCCAAGTTAGAAGCAGAGCCTAAGGTGTAAATTATCGATAGTCCATATCTCGGAAACTATAAGAGATAATGCAATTTGGCAACCGGCAATGTAATTAGCATGCCGAATATTACTTGGAATGTGAATTGGAACGAAATCGCCAATAGATAAGACCATTTTTCAATTTGGGCCCAAGTTAGAAGCAGAGCCTAAGGTGTAAATTATCGATAGTCCATATCTCGGAAACTATAAGAGATAATGCAATTTCGCAACCGGCAATGTAATTAGCATGCCGAATATTACTTGGAGTGTGAATTGGAACGAAATCGCCAATAGATAAGACCATTTTACAATTTGGGCCCAAGTTAGAAGCAGAGCCTAAGGTGTAAATTATCGATAGTCCATATCTCGGAAACTATAAGAGATAATGCAATTTGGCAACCGGCAATGTAATTAGCATGCCGAATATTACTTGGAATGTGAATTGGAACGAAATCGCCAATAGATAAGACCATTTTACAATTTGGGCCCAAGTTAGAAGCAGAGCCTAAGGTGTAAATTATCGATAGTCCATATCTCGGAAACTATAAGAGATAATGCAATTTGGCAACCGGCAATGTAATTAGCATGCCGAATATTACTTGGAATGTGAATTGGAACGAAATCGCCAATAGATAAGACCATTTTACAATTTGGGCCCAAGTTAGAAGCAGAGCCAAAGGTGTAAATTATCGATAGTCCATATCTCGGAAACTATAAGAGATAATGCAATTTGGCAACCGGCAATGTAATTAGCATGCCGAATATTACTTGGAATGTGAATTGGAACGAAATCGCCAATAGATAAGACCATTTTACAATTTGGGCCCAAGTTAGAAGCAGAGCCTAAGGTGTAAATTATCGATAGTCCATATCTCGGAAACTATAAGAGATAATGCAATTTGGCAACCGGCAATGTAATTAGCATGCCGAATATTACTTGGAATGTGAATTGGAACGAAATCGCCAATAGATAAGACCATTTTACAATTTGGGCCCAAGTTAGAAGCAGAGCCTAAGGTGTAAATTATTGATAGTCCATATCTCGGAAACTATAAGAGATAATGCAATGTCGCAACCGGCAATGTAATTAGCATGCCGAATATCAATTGGAATGTGAATTGGGACGAAATCGCCAATAGATAAGACCATTTTACAATTTGGGCCCAAGTTAGAAGCAGAGCCTAAGGTGTAAATTATCGATAGTCCATATCTCGGAAACTATAAGAGATCATGCAATTTCGCAACCGGCAATGTAATTAGCATGCCGAATATTACTTGGAATGTGAATTGGAACGAAATCGCCAATAGATAAGACCATTTTATAATTTGGGCCCAAGTTAGAAGCAGAGCCTAAGGTGTAAATTATCGATAGTCCATATCTCGGAAACTATAAGAGATAATGCAATTTGGCAACCGGCAATGTAATTAGCATGCCGAATATTACTTGGAATGTGAATTGGAACGAAATCGCCAATAGATAAGACCATTTTACAATTTGGGCCCAAGTTAGAAGCAGAGCCTAAGGTGTAAATTATCGATAGTCCATATCTCGGAAACTATAAGAGATAATGCAATTTCGCAACCGGCAATGTAATTAGCATGCCGAATATTACTTGGAGTGTGAATTGGAACGAAATCGCCAATAGATAAGACCATTTTACAATTTGGGCCCAAGTTAGAAGCAGAGCCTAAGGTGTAAATTATCGATAGTCCATATCTCGGAAACTATAAGAGATAATGCAATTTGGCAACCGGCAATGTAATTAGCATGCCGAATATTACTTGGAATGTGAATTGGAACGAAATCGCCAATAGATAAGACCATTTTACAATTTGGGCCCAAGTTAGAAGCAGAGCCTAAGGTGTAAATTATCGATAGTCCATATCTCGGAAACTATAAGAGATAATGCAATTTGGCAACCGGCAATGTAATTAGCATGCCGAATATTACTTGGAATGTGAATTGGAACGAAATCGCCAATAGATAAGACCATTTTACAATTTGGGCCCAAGTTAGAAGCAGAGCCTAAGGTGTAAATTATCGATAGTCCATATCTCGGAAACTATAAGAGATAATGCAATTTGGCAACCGGCAATGTAATTAGCATGCCGAATATTACTTGGAATGTGAATTGCAACTAAATCGCCAATAGATAAGACCATTTTACAATTTGGGCCCAAGTTAGAAGCAGAGCCTAAGGTGTAAATTATCGATAGTCCATATCTCGGAAACTATAAGAGATAATGCAATTTGGCAACCGGCAATGTAATTAGCATGCCGAATATTACTTGGAATGTGAATTGGAACGAAATCGCCAATAGATAAGACCATTTTACAATTTGGGCCCAAGTTAGAAGCAGAGCCTAAGGTGTAAATTATCGATAGTCCATATCTCGGAAACTATAAGAGATAATGCAATTTGGCAACCGGCAATGTAATTAGCATGCCGAATATTACTTGGAATGTGAATTGGAACGAAATCGCCAATAGATAAGACCATTTTACAATTTGGGCCCAAGTTAGAAGCAGAGCCTAAGGTGTAAATTATCGATAGTCCATATCTCGGAAACTGTAAGAGATAATGCAATTTGGCAACCGGCAATGTAATTAGCATGCCGAATATTACTTGGAATGTGAATTGCAACTAAATCGCCAATAGATAAGACCATTTTACAATTTGGGCCCAAGTTAGAAGCAGAGCCTAAGGTGTAAATTATCGATAGTCCATATCTCGGAAACTATAAGAGATAATGCAATTTGGCAACCGGCAATGTAATTAGCATGCCGAATATTTCTTGGAATGTGAATTGGAACGAAATCGCCAATAGATAAGACCATTTTACAATTTGGGCCCAAGTTAGAAGCAGAGCCTAAGGTGTAAATTATCGATAGTCCATATCTCGGAAACTATAAGAGATAATGCAATTTCGCAACCGGCAATGTAATTAGCATGCCGAATATCACTTGGAATGTGAATTGGGACGAAATCGCCAATAGATAAGACCATTTTACAATTTGGGCCCAAGTTAGAAGCAGAGCCTAAGGTGTAAATTATCGATAGTGCATATCTCGGAAACTATAAGAGATAATACAATTCGGCAACCGGCAATGTAATTAGCATGCCGAATATTACTTGGAATGTGAATTGGAACGAAATCGCCAATAGATAAGACCATTTTACAATTTGGGCCCAAGTTAGAAGCAGAGCCTAAGGTGTAAATTATCGATAGTCCATATCTCGGAAACTATAAGAGATAATGCAATTTGGCAACCGGCAATGTAATTAGCATGCCGAATATTACTTGGAATGTGAATTGGAACGAAATCGCCAATAGGTAAGACCATTTTACAATTTGGGCCCAAGTTAGAAGCAGAGCCTAAGGTGTAAATTATCGATAGTCCATATCTCGGAAACTATAAGAGATAATTCAATTTGGCAACCGGCAATGTAATTAGCATGCCGAATATTACTTGGAATGTGAATTGGAACGAAATCGCCAATAGATAAGACCATTTTACAATTTGGGCCCAAGTTAGAAGCAGAGCCTAAGGTGTAAATTATCGATAGTCCATATCTCGGAAACTATAAGAGATAATGCAATTTGGCAACCGGCAATGTAATTAGCATGCCGAATATTACTTGGAATGTGAATTGGAACGAAATCGCCAATAGATAAGACCATTTTACAATTTGGGCCCAAGTTAGAAGCAGAGCCTAAGGTGTAAATTATCGATAGTCCATATCTCGGAAACGATAAGAGATAATGCAATTTGGCAACCGGCAATGTAATTAGCATGCCGAATATTACTTGGAATGTGAATTGGAACGAAATCGCCAATAGATAAGACCATTTTACAATTTGGGCCCAAGTTAGAAGCAGAGCCTAAGGTGTAAATTATCGATAGTCCATATCTCGGAAACTATAAGAGATCATGCAATTTCGCAACCGGCAATGTAATTAGCATGCCGAATATTACTTGGAATGTGAATTGGAACGAAATCGCCAATAGATAAGACCATTTTATAATTTGGGCCCAAGTTAGAAGCAGAGCCTAAGGTGTAAATTATCGATAGTCCATATCTCGGAAACTATAAGAGATAATGCAATTTGGCAACCGGCAATGTAATTAGCATGCCGAATATTACTTGGAATGTGAATTGGAACGAAATCGCCAATAGATAAGACCATTTTACAATTTGGGCTCAAGTTAGAAGCAGAGCCTAAGGTGTAAATTATCGATAGTCCATATCTCGGAAACTATAAGAGATCATGCAATTTCGCAACCGGCAATGTAATTAGCATGCCGAATATTACTTGGAATGTGAATTGGAACGAAATCGCCAATAGATAAGACCATTTTATAATTTGGGCCCAAGTTAGAAGCAGAGCCTAAGGTGTAAATTATCGATAGTCCATATCTCGGAAACTATAAGAGATAATGCAATTTGGCAACCGGCAATGTAATTAGCATGCCGAATATTACTTGGAATGTGAATTGGAACGAAATCGCCAATAGATAAGACCATTTTACAATTTGGGCCCAAGTTAGAAGCAGAGCCTAAGGTGTAAATTATCGATAGTCCATATCTCGGAAACTATAAGAGATCATGCAATTTCGCAACCGGCAATGTAATTAGCATGCCGAATATTACTTGGAATGTGAATTGGAACGAAATCGCCAATAGATAAGACCATTTTATAATTTGGGCCCAAGTTAGAAGCAGAGCCTAAGGTGTAAATTATCGATAGTCCATATCTCGGAAACTATAAGAGATAATGCAATTTGGCAACCGGCAATGTAATTAGCATGCCGAATATTACTTGGAATGTGAATTGGAACGAAATCGCCAATAGATAAGACCATTTTTCAATTTGGGCCCAAGTTAGAAGCAGAGCCTAAGGTGTAAATTATCGATAGTCCATATCTCGGAAACTATAAGAGATAATGCAATTTCGCAACCGGCAATGTAATTAGCATGCCGAATATTACTTGGAGTGTGAATTGGAACGAAATCGCCAATAGATAAGACCATTTTACAATTTGGGCCCAAGTTAGAAGCAGAGCCTAAGGTGTAAATTATCGATAGTCCATATCTCGGAAACTATAAGAGATAATGCAATTTGGCAACCGGCAATGTAATTAGCATGCCGAATATTACTTGGAATGTGAATTGGAACGAAATCGCCAATAGATAAGACCATTTTACAATTTGGGCCCAAGTTAGAAGCAGAGCCTAAGGTGTAAATTATCGATAGTCCATATCTCGGAAACTATAAGAGATAATGCAATTTGGCAACCGGCAATGTAATTAGCATGCCGAATATTACTTGGAATGTGAATTGGAACGAAATCGCCAATAGATAAGACCATTTTACAATTTGGGCCCAAGTTAGAAGCAGAGCCTAAGGTGTAAATTATCGATAGTCCATATCTCGGAAACTATAAGAGATAATGCAATTTGGCAACCGGCAATGTAATTAGCATGCCGAATATTACTTGGAATGTGAATTGGAACGAAATCGCCAATAGATAAGACCATTTTACAATTTGGGCCCAAGTTAGAAGCAGAGCCTAAGGTGTAAATTATCGATAGTCCATATCTCGGAAACTATAAGAGATAATGCAATTTGGCAACCGGCAATGTAATTAGCATGCCGAATATTACTTGGAATGTGAATTGGAACGAAATCGCCAATAGATAAGACCATTTTACAATTTGGGCCCAAGTTAGAAGCAGAGCCTAAGGTGTAAATTATTGATAGTCCATATCTCGGAAACTATAAGAGATAATGCAATGTCGCAACCGGCAATGTAATTAGCATGCCGAATATCAATTGGAATGTGAATTGGGACGAAATCGCCAATAGATAAGACCATTTTACAATTTGGGCCCAAGTTAGAAGCAGAGCCTAAGGTGTAAATTATCGATAGTCCATATCTCGGAAACTATAAGAGATCATGCAATTTCGCAACCGGCAATGTAATTAGCATGCCGAATATTACTTGGAATGTGAATTGGAACGAAATCGCCAATAGATAAGACCATTTTATAATTTGGGCCCAAGTTAGAAGCAGAGCCTAAGGTGTAAATTATCGATAGTCCATATCTCGGAAACTATAAGAGATAATGCAATTTGGCAACCGGCAATGTAATTAGCATGCCGAATATTACTTGGAATGTGAATTGGAACGAAATCGCCAATAGATAAGACCATTTTACAATTTGGGCCCAAGTTAGAAGCAGAGCCTAAGGTGTAAATTATCGATAGTCCATATCTCGGAAACTATAAGAGATAATGCAATTTCGCAACCGGCAATGTAATTAGCATGCCGAATATTACTTGGAGTGTGAATTGGAACGAAATCGCCAATAGATAAGACCATTTTACAATTTGGGCCCAAGTTAGAAGCAGAGCCTAAGGTGTAAATTATCGATAGTCCATATCTCGGAAACTATAAGAGATAATGCAATTTGGCAACCGGCAATGTAATTAGCATGCCGAATATTACTTGGAATGTGAATTGGAACGAAATCGCCAATAGATAAGACCATTTTACAATTTGGGCCCAAGTTAGAAGCAGAGCCTAAGGTGTAAATTATCGATAGTCCATATCTCGGAAACTATAAGAGATAATGCAATTTGGCAACCGGCAATGTAATTAGCATGCCGAATATTACTTGGAATGTGAATTGGAACGAAATCGCCAATAGATAAGACCATTTTACAATTTGGGCCCAAGTTAGAAGCAGAGCCTAAGGTGTAAATTATCGATAGTCCATATCTCGGAAACTATAAGAGATAATGCAATTTGGCAACCGGCAATGTAATTAGCATGCCGAATATTACTTGGAATGTGAATTGCAACTAAATCGCCAATAGATAAGACCATTTTACAATTTGGGCCCAAGTTAGAAGCAGAGCCTAAGGTGTAAATTATCGATAGTCCATATCTCGGAAACTATAAGAGATAATGCAATTTGGCAACCGGCAATGTAATTAGCATGCCGAATATTACTTGGAATGTGAATTGGAACGAAATCGCCAATAGATAAGGCCATTTTACAATTTGGGCCCAAGTTAGAAGCAGAGCCTAAGGTGTAAATTATCGATAGTCCATATCTCGGAAACTATAAGAGATAATGCAATTTGGCAACCGGCAATGTAATTAGCATGCCGAATATTACTTGGAATGTGAATTGGAACGAAATCGCCAATAGATAAGACCATTTTACAATTTGGGCCCAAGTTAGAAGCAGAGCCTAAGGTGTAAATTATCGATAGTCCATATCTCGGAAACTATAAGAGATAATGCAATTTGGCAACCGGCAATGTAATTAGCATGCCGAATATTACTTGGAATGTGAATTGCAACTAAATCGCCAATAGATAAGACCATTTTACAATTTGGGCCCAAGTTAGAAGCAGAGCCTAAGGTGTAAATTATCGATAGTCCATATCTCGGAAACTATAAGAGATAATGCAATTTGGCAACCGGCAATGTAATTAGCATGCCGAATATTTCTTGGAATGTGAATTGGAACGAAATCGCCAATAGATAAGACCATTTTACAATTTGGGCCCAAGTTAGAAGCAGAGCCTAAGGTGTAAATTATCGATAGTCCATATCTCGGAAACTATAAGAGATAATGCAATTTCGCAACCGGCAATGTAATTAGCATGCCGAATATCACTTGGAATGTGAATTGGGACGAAATCGCCAATAGATAAGACCATTTTACAATTTGGGCCCAAGTTAGAAGCAGAGCCTAAGGTGTAAATTATCGATAGTGCATATCTCGGAAACTATAAGAGATAATACAATTCGGCAACCGGCAATGTAATTAGCATGCCGAATATTACTTGGAATGTGAATTGGAACGAAATCGCCAATAGATAAGACCATTTTACAATTTGGGCCCAAGTTAGAAGCAGAGCCTAAGGTGTAAATTATCGATAGTCCATATCTCGGAAACTATAAGAGATAATGCAATTTGGCAACCGGCAATGTAATTAGCATGCCGAATATTACTTGGAATGTGAATTGGAACGAAATCGCCAATAGGTAAGACCATTTTACAATTTGGGCCCAAGTTAGAAGCAGAGCCTAAGGTGTAAATTATCGATAGTCCATATCTCGGAAACTATAAGAGATAATGCAATTTGGCAACCGGCAATGTAATTAGCATGCCGAATATTACTTGGAATGTGAATTGGAACGAAATCGCCAATAGATAAGACCATTTTTCAATTTGGGCCCAAGTTAGAAGCAGAGCCTAAGGTGTAAATTATCGATAGTCCATATCTCGGAAACTATAAGAGATAATGCAATTTCGCAACCGGCAATGTAATTAGCATGCCGAATATTACTTGGAGTGTGAATTGGAACGAAATCGCCAATAGATAAGACCATTTTACAATTTGGGCCCAAGTTAGAAGCAGAGCCTAAGGTGTAAATTATCGATAGTCCATATCTCGGAAACTATAAGAGATAATGCAATTTGGCAACCGGCAATGTAATTAGCATGCCGAATATTACTTGGAATGTGAATTGGAACGAAATCGCCAATAGATAAGACCATTTTACAATTTGGGCCCAAGTTAGAAGCAGAGCCTAAGGTGTAAATTATCGATAGTCCATATCTCGGAAACTATAAGAGATAATGCAATTTGGCAACCGGCAATGTAATTAGCATGCCGAATATTACTTGGAATGTGAATTGGAACGAAATCGCCAATAGATAAGACCATTTTACAATTTGGGCCCAAGTTAGAAGCAGAGCCTAAGGTGTAAATTATCGATAGTCCATATCTCGGAAACTATAAGAGATAATGCAATTTGGCAACCGGCAATGTAATTAGCATGCCGAATATTACTTGGAATGTGAATTGGAACGAAATCGCCAATAGATAAGACCATTTTACAATTTGGGCCCAAGTTAGAAGCAGAGCCTAAGGTGTAAATTATCGATAGTCCATATCTCGGAAACTATAAGAGATAATGCAATTTGGCAACCGGCAATGTAATTAGCATGCCGAATATTACTTGGAATGTGTATTGGAACGAAATCGCCAATAGATAAGACCATTTTACAATTTGGGCCCAAGTTAGAAGCAGAGCCTAAGGTGTAAATTATTGATAGTCCATATCTCGGAAACTATAAGAGATAATGCAATGTCGCAACCGGCAATGTAATTAGCATGCCAAATATCAATTGGAATGTGAATTGGGACGAAATCGCCAATAGATAAGACCATTTTACAATTTGGGCCCAAGTTAGAAGCAGAGCCTAAGGTGTAAATTATCGATAGTCCATATCTCGGAAACTATAAGAGATCATGCAATTTCGCAACCGGCAATGTAATTAGCATGCCGAATATTACTTGGAATGTGAATTGGAACAAAATCGCCAATAGATAAGACCATTTTATAATTTGGGCCCAAGTTAGAAGCAGAGCCTAAGGTGCAAATTATCGATAGTCCATATCTCGGAAACTATAAGAGATAATGCAATTTGGCAACCGGCAATGTAATTAGCATGCCGAATATTACTTGGAATGTGAATTGGAACGAAATCGCCAATAGATAAGACCATTTTACAATTTGGGCCCAAGTTAGAAGCAGAGCCTAAGGTGTAAATTATCGATAGTCCATATCTCGGAAACTATAAGAGATAATGCAATTTCGCAACCGGCAATGTAATTAGCATGCCGAATATTACTTGGAGTGTGAATTGGAACGAAATCGCCAATAGATAAGACCATTTTACAATTTGGGCCCAAGTTAGAAGCAGAGCCTAAGGTGTAAATTATCGATAGTCCATATCTCGGAAACTATAAGAGATAATGCAATTTGGCAACCGGCAATGTAATTAGCATGCCGAATATTACTTGGAATGTGAATTGGAACGAAATCGCCAATAGATAAGACCATTTTACAATTTGGGCCCAAGTTAGAAGCAGAGCCTAAGGTGTAAATTATCGATAGTCCATATCTCGGAAACTATAAGAGATAATGCAATTTCGCAACCGGCAATGTAATTAGCATGCCGAATATCACTTGGAATGTGAATTGGGACAAAATCGCCAATAGATAAGACCATTTTACAATTTGGGCCCAAGTTAGAAGCAGAGCCTAAGGTGTAAATTATCGATAGTCCATATCTCGGAAACTATAAGAGATAATGCAATTTGGCAACCGGCAATGTAATTAGCATGCCGAATATTACTTGGAATGTGAATTGGAACGAAATCGCCAATAGATAAGACCATTTTACAATTTGGGCCCAAGTTAGAAGCAGAGCCTAAGGTGTAAATTATCGATAGTCCATATCTCGGAAACTATAAGAGATAATGCAATTTGGCAACCCGCAATGTAATTAGCATGCCGAATATTACTTGGAATGTGAATTGGAACGAAATCGCCAATAGATAAGACCATTTTACAATTTGGGCCCAAGTTAGAAGCAGAGCCTAAGGTGTAAATTATCGATAGTCCATATCTCGGAAACGATAAGAGATAATGCAATTTGGCAACCGGCAATGTAATTAGCATGCCGAATATTACTTCGAATGTGAATTGGAACGAAATCGCCAATAGATAAGACCATTTTACAATTTGGGCCCAAGTTAGAAGCAGAGCCTAAGGTGTAAATTATCGATAGTCCATATCTCGGAAACTATAAGAGATCATGCAATTTCGCAACCGGCAATGTAATTAGCATGCCGAATATTACTTGGAATGTGAATTGGAACGAAATCGCCAATAGATAAGACCATTTTATAATTTGGGCCCAAGTTAGAAGCAGAGCCTAAGGTGTAAATTATCGATAGTCCATATCTCGGAAACTATAAGAGATAATGCAATTTGGCAACCGGCAATGTAATTAGCATGCCGAATATTACTTGGAATGTGAATTGGAACGAAATCGCCAATAGATAAGACCATTTTACAATTTGGGCTCAAGTTAGAAGCAGAGCCTAAGGTGTAAATTATCGATAGTCCATATCTCGGAAACTATAAGAGATCATGCAATTTCGCAACCGGCAATGTAATTAGCATGCCGAATATTACTTGGAATGTGAATTGGAACGAAATCGCCAATAGATAAGACCATTTTATAATTTGGGCCCAAGTTAGAAGCAGAGCCTAAGGTGTAAATTATCGATAGTCCATATCTCGGAAACTATAAGAGATAATGCAATTTGGCAACCGGCAATGTAATTAGCATGCCGAATATTACTTGGATTGTGAATTGGAACGAAATCGCCAATAGATAAGACCATTTTACAATTTGGGCCCAAGTTAGAAGCAGAGCCTAAGGTGTAAATTATCGATAGTCCATATCTCGGAAACTATAAGAGATCATGCAATTTCGCAACCGGCAATGTAATTAGCATGCCGAATATTACTTGGAATGTGAATTGGAACGAAATCGCCAATAGATAAGACCATTTTATAATTTGGGCCCAAGTTAGAAGCAGAGCCTAAGGTGTAAATTATCGATAGTCCATATCTCGGAAACTATAAGAGATAATGCAATTTGGCAACCGGCAATGTAATTAGCATGCCGAATATTACTTGGAATGTGAATTGGAACGAAATCGCCAATAGATAAGACCATTTTTCAATTTGGGCCCAAGTTAGAAGCAGAGCCTAAGGTGTAAATTATCGATAGTCCATATCTCGGAAACTATAAGAGATAATGCAATTTCGCAACCGGCAATGTAATTAGCATGCCGAATATTACTTGGAGTGTGAATTGGAACGAAATCGCCAATAGATAAGACCATTTTACAATTTGGGCCCAAGTTAGAAGCAGAGCCTAAGGTGTAAATTATCGATAGTCCATATCTCGGAAACTATAAGAGATAATGCAATTTGGCAACCGGCAATGTAATTAGCATGCCGAATATTACTTGGAATGTGAATTGGAACGAAATCGCCAATAGATAAGACCATTTTACAATTTGGGCCCAAGTTAGAAGCAGAGCCTAAGGTGTAAATTATCGATAGTCCATATCTCGGAAACTATAAGAGATAATGCAATTTGGCAACCGGCAATGTAATTAGCATGCCGAATATTACTTGGAATGTGAATTGGAACGAAATCGCCAATAGATAAGACCATTTTACAATTTGGGCCCAAGTTAGAAGCAGAGCCTAAGGTGTAAATTATCGATAGTCCATATCTCGGAAACTATAAGAGATAATGCAATTTGGCAACCGGCAATGTAATTAGCATGCCGAATATTACTTGGAATGTGAATTGCAACTAAATCGCCAATAGATAAGACCATTTTACAATTTGGGCCCAAGTTAGAAGCAGAGCCTAAGGTGTAAATTATCGATAGTCCATATCTCGGAAACTATAAGAGATAATGCAATTTGGCAACCGGCAATGTAATTAGCATGCCGAATATTTCTTGGAATGTGAATTGGAACGAAATCGCCAATAGATAAGACCATTTTACAATTTGGGCCCAAGTTAGAAGCAGAGCCTAAGGTGTAAATTATCGATAGTCCATATCTCGGAAACTATAAGAGATAATGCAATTTCGCAACCGGCAATGTAATTAGCATGCCGAATATCACTTGGAATGTGAATTGGGACGAAATCGCCAATAGATAAGACCATTTTACAATTTGGGCCCAAGTTAGAAGCAGAGCCTAAGGTGTAAATTATCGATAGTGCATATCTCGGAAACTATAAGAGATAATACAATTCGGCAACCGGCAATGTAATTAGCATGCCGAATATTACTTGGAATGTGAATTGGAACGAAATCGCCAATAGATAAGACCATTTTACAATTTGGGCCCAAGTTAGAAGCAGAGCCTAAGGTGTAAATTATCGATAGTCCATATCTCGGAAACTATAAGAGATAATGCAATTTGGCAACCGGCAATGTAATTAGCATGCCGAATATTACTTGGAATGTGAATTGGAACGAAATCGCCAATAGGTAAGACCATTTTACAATTTGGGCCCAAGTTAGAAGCAGAGCCTAAGGTGTAAATTATCGATAGTCCATATCTCGGAAACTATAAGAGATAATGCAATTTGGCAACCGGCAATGTAATTAGCATGCCGAATATTACTTGGAATGTGAATTGGAACGAAATCGCCAATAGATAAGACCATTTTTCAATTTGGGCCCAAGTTAGAAGCAGAGCCTAAGGTGTAAATTATCGATAGTCCATATCTCGGAAACTATAAGAGATAATGCAATTTCGCAACCGGCAATGTAATTAGCATGCCGAATATTACTTGGAGTGTGAATTGGAACGAAATCGCCAATAGATAAGACCATTTTACAATTTGGGCCCAAGTTAGAAGCAGAGCCTAAGGTGTAAATTATCGATAGTCCATATCTCGGAAACTATAAGAGATAATGCAATTTGGCAACCGGCAATGTAATTAGCATGCCGAATATTACTTGGAATGTGAATTGGAACGAAATCGCCAATAGATAAGACCATTTTACAATTTGGGCCCAAGTTAGAAGCAGAGCCTAAGGTGTAAATTATCGATAGTCCATATCTCGGAAACTATAAGAGATAATGCAATTTGGCAACCGGCAATGTAATTAGCATGCCGAATATTACTTGGAATGTGAATTGGAACGAAATCGCCAATAGATAAGACCATTTTACAATTTGGGCCCAAGTTAGAAGCAGAGCCTAAGGTGTAAATTATCGATAGTCCATATCTCGGAAACTATAAGAGATAATGCAATTTGGCAACCGGCAATGTAATTAGCATGCCGAATATTACTTGGAATGTGAATTGGAACGAAATCGCCAATAGATAAGACCATTTTACAATTTGGGCCCAAGTTAGAAGCAGAGCCTAAGGTGTAAATTATCGATAGTCCATATCTCGGAAACTATAAGAGATAATGCAATTTGGCAACCGGCAATGTAATTAGCATGCCGAATATTACTTGGAATGTGTATTGGAACGAAATCGCCAATAGATAAGACCATTTTACAATTTGGGCCCAAGTTAGAAGCAGAGCCTAAGGTGTAAATTATTGATAGTCCATATCTCGGAAACTATAAGAGATAATGCAATGTCGCAACCGGCAATGTAATTAGCATGCCAAATATCAATTGGAATGTGAATTGGGACGAAATCGCCAATAGATAAGACCATTTTACAATTTGGGCCCAAGTTAGAAGCAGAGCCTAAGGTGTAAATTATCGATAGTCCATATCTCGGAAACTATAAGAGATCATGCAATTTCGCAACCGGCAATGTAATTAGCATGCCGAATATTACTTGGAATGTGAATTGGAACAAAATCGCCAATAGATAAGACCATTTTATAATTTGGGCCCAAGTTAGAAGCAGAGCCTAAGGTGCAAATTATCGATAGTCCATATCTCGGAAACTATAAGAGATAATGCAATTTGGCAACCGGCAATGTAATTAGCATGCCGAATATTACTTGGAATGTGAATTGGAACGAAATCGCCAATAGATAAGACCATTTTACAATTTGGGCCCAAGTTAGAAGCAGAGCCTAAGGTGTAAATTATCGATAGTCCATATCTCGGAAACTATAAGAGATAATGCAATTTCGCAACCGGCAATGTAATTAGCATGCCGAATATTACTTGGAGTGTGAATTGGAACGAAATCGCCAATAGATAAGACCATTTTACAATTTGGGCCCAAGTTAGAAGCAGAGCCTAAGGTGTAAATTATCGATAGTCCATATCTCGGAAACTATAAGAGATAATGCAATTTGGCAACCGGCAATGTAATTAGCATGCCGAATATTACTTGGAATGTGAATTGGAACGAAATCGCCAATAGATAAGACCATTTTACAATTTGGGCCCAAGTTAGAAGCAGAGCCTAAGGTGTAAATTATCGATAGTCCATATCTCGGAAACTATAAGAGATAATGCAATTTCGCAACCGGCAATGTAATTAGCATGCCGAATATCACTTGGAATGTGAATTGGGACAAAATCGCCAATAGATAAGACCATTTTACAATTTGGGCCCAAGTTAGAAGCAGAGCCTAAGGTGTAAATTATCGATAGTCCATATCTCGGAAACTATAAGAGATAATGCAATTTGGCAACCGGCAATGTAATTAGCATGCCGAATATTACTTGGAATGTGAATTGGAACGAAATCGCCAATAGATAAGACCATTTTACAATTTGGGCCCAAGTTAGAAGCAGAGCCTAAGGTGTAAATTATCGATAGTCCATATCTCGGAAACTATAAGAGATAATGCAATTTGGCAACCCGCAATGTAATTAGCATGCCGAATATTACTTGGAATGTGAATTGGAACGAAATCGCCAATAGATAAGACCATTTTACAATTTGGGCCCAAGTTAGAAGCAGAGCCTAAGGTGTAAATTATCGATAGTCCATATCTCGGAAACGATAAGAGATAATGCAATTTGGCAACCGGCAATGTAATTAGCATGCCGAATATTACTTCGAATGTGAATTGGAACGAAATCGCCAATAGATAAGACCATTTTACAATTTGGGCCCAAGTTAGAAGCAGAGCCTAAGGTGTAAATTATCGATAGTCCATATCTCGGAAACTATAAGAGATCATGCAATTTCGCAACCGGCAATGTAATTAGCATGCCGAATATTACTTGGAATGTGAATTGGAACGAAATCGCCAATAGATAAGACCATTTTATAATTTGGGCCCAAGTTAGAAGCAGAGCCTAAGGTGTAAATTATCGATAGTCCATATCTCGGAAACTATAAGAGATAATGCAATTTGGCAACCGGCAATGTAATTAGCATGCCGAATATTACTTGGAATGTGAATTGGAACGAAATCGCCAATAGATAAGACCATTTTACAATTTGGGCTCAAGTTAGAAGCAGAGCCTAAGGTGTAAATTATCGATAGTCCATATCTCGGAAACTATAAGAGATCATGCAATTTCGCAACCGGCAATGTAATTAGCATGCCGAATATTACTTGGAATGTGAATTGGAACGAAATCGCCAATAGATAAGACCATTTTATAATTTGGGCCCAAGTTAGAAGCAGAGCCTAAGGTGTAAATTATCGATAGTCCATATCTCGGAAACTATAAGAGATAATGCAATTTGGCAACCGGCAATGTAATTAGCATGCCGAATATTACTTGGATTGTGAATTGGAACGAAATCGCCAATAGATAAGACCATTTTACAATTTGGGCCCAAGTTAGAAGCAGAGCCTAAGGTGTAAATTATCGATAGTCCATATCTCGGAAACTATAAGAGATCATGCAATTTCGCAACCGGCAATGTAATTAGCATGCCGAATATTACTTGGAATGTGAATTGGAACGAAATCGCCAATAGATAAGACCATTTTATAATTTGGGCCCAAGTTAGAAGCAGAGCCTAAGGTGTAAATTATCGATAGTCCATATCTCGGAAACTATAAGAGATAATGCAATTTGGCAACCGGCAATGTAATTAGCATGCCGAATATTACTTGGAATGTGAATTGGAACGAAATCGCCAATAGATAAGACCATTTTTCAATTTGGGCCCAAGTTAGAAGCAGAGCCTAAGGTGTAAATTATCGATAGTCCATATCTCGGAAACTATAAGAGATAATGCAATTTCGCAACCGGCAATGTAATTAGCATGCCGAATATTACTTGGAGTGTGAATTGGAACGAAATCGCCAATAGATAAGACCATTTTACAATTTGGGCCCAAGTTAGAAGCAGAGCCTAAGGTGTAAATTATCGATAGTCCATATCTCGGAAACTATAAGAGATAATGCAATTTGGCAACCGGCAATGTAATTAGCATGCCGAATATTACTTGGAATGTGAATTGGAACGAAATCGCCAATAGATAAGACCATTTTACAATTTGGGCCCAAGTTAGAAGCAGAGCCTAAGGTGTAAATTATCGATAGTCCATATCTCGGAAACTATAAGAGATAATGCAATTTGGCAACCGGCAATGTAATTAGCATGCCGAATATTACTTGGAATGTGAATTGGAACGAAATCGCCAATAGATAAGACCATTTTACAATTTGGGCCCAAGTTAGAAGCAGAGCCTAAGGTGTAAATTATCGATAGTCCATATCTCGGAAACTATAAGAGATAATGCAATTTGGCAACCGGCAATGTAATTAGCATGCCGAATATTACTTGGAATGTGAATTGGAACGAAATCGCCAATAGATAAGACCATTTTACAATTTGGGCCCAAGTTAGAAGCAGAGCCTAAGGTGTAAATTATCGATAGTCCATATCTCGGAAACTATAAGAGATAATGCAATTTGGCAACCGGCAATGTAATTAGCATGCCGAATATTACTTGGAATGTGAATTGGAACGAAATCGCCAATAGATAAGACCATTTTACAATTTGGGCCCAAGTTAGAAGCAGAGCCTAAGGTGTAAATTATTGATAGTCCATATCTCGGAAACTATAAGAGATAATGCAATGTCGCAACCGGCAATGTAATTAGCATGCCGAATATCAATTGGAATGTGAATTGGGACGAAATCGCCAATAGATAAGACCATTTTACAATTTGGGCCCAAGTTAGAAGCAGAGCCTAAGGTGTAAATTATCGATAGTCCATATCTCGGAAACTATAAGAGATCATGCAATTTCGCAACCGGCAATGTAATTAGCATGCCGAATATTACTTGGAATGTGAATTGGAACGAAATCGCCAATAGATAAGACCATTTTATAATTTGGGCCCAAGTTAGAAGCAGAGCCTAAGGTGTAAATTATCGATAGTCCATATCTCGGAAACTATAAGAGATAATGCAATTTGGCAACCGGCAATGTAATTAGCATGCCGAATATTACTTGGAATGTGAATTGGAACGAAATCGCCAATAGATAAGACCATTTTACAATTTGGGCCCAAGTTAGAAGCAGAGCCTAAGGTGTAAATTATCGATAGTCCATATCTCGGAAACTATAAGAGATAATGCAATTTCGCAACCGGCAATGTAATTAGCATGCCGAATATTACTTGGAGTGTGAATTGGAACGAAATCGCCAATAGATAAGACCATTTTACAATTTGGGCCCAAGTTAGAAGCAGAGCCTAAGGTGTAAATTATCGATAGTCCATATCTCGGAAACTATAAGAGATAATGCAATTTGGCAACCGGCAATGTAATTAGCATGCCGAATATTACTTGGAATGTGAATTGGAACGAAATCGCCAATAGATAAGACCATTTTACAATTTGGGCCCAAGTTAGAAGCAGAGCCTAAGGTGTAAATTATCGATAGTCCATATCTCGGAAACTATAAGAGATAATGCAATTTGGCAACCGGCAATGTAATTAGCATGCCGAATATTACTTGGAATGTGAATTGGAACGAAATCGCCAATAGATAAGACCATTTTACAATTTGGGCCCAAGTTAGAAGCAGAGCCTAAGGTGTAAATTATCGATAGTCCATATCTCGGAAACTATAAGAGATAATGCAATTTGGCAACCGGCAATGTAATTAGCATGCCGAATATTACTTGGAATGTGAATTGCAACTAAATCGCCAATAGATAAGACCATTTTACAATTTGGGCCCAAGTTAGAAGCAGAGCCTAAGGTGTAAATTATCGATAGTCCATATCTCGGAAACTATAAGAGATAATGCAATTTGGCAACCGGCAATGTAATTAGCATGCCGAATATTACTTGGAATGTGAATTGGAACGAAATCGCCAATAGATAAGACCATTTTACAATTTGGGCCCAAGTTAGAAGCAGAGCCTAAGGTGTAAATTATCGATAGTCCATATCTCGGAAACTATAAGAGATAATGCAATTTGGCAACCGGCAATGTAATTAGCATGCCGAATATTACTTGGAATGTGAATTGGAACGAAATCGCCAATAGATAAGACCATTTTACAATTTGGGCCCAAGTTAGAAGCAGAGCCTAAGGTGTAAATTATCGATAGTCCATATCTCGGAAACTGTAAGAGATAATGCAATTTGGCAACCGGCAATGTAATTAGCATGCCGAATATTACTTGGAATGTGAATTGCAACTAAATCGCCAATAGATAAGACCATTTTACAATTTGGGCCCAAGTTAGAAGCAGAGCCTAAGGTGTAAATTATCGATAGTCCATATCTCGGAAACTATAAGAGATAATGCAATTTGGCAACCGGCAATGTAATTAGCATGCCGAATATTTCTTGGAATGTGAATTGGAACGAAATCGCCAATAGATAAGACCATTTTACAATTTGGGCCCAAGTTAGAAGCAGAGCCTAAGGTGTAAATTATCGATAGTCCATATCTCGGAAACTATAAGAGATAATGCAATTTCGCAACCGGCAATGTAATTAGCATGCCGAATATCACTTGGAATGTGAATTGGGACGAAATCGCCAATAGATAAGACCATTTTACAATTTGGGCCCAAGTTAGAAGCAGAGCCTAAGGTGTAAATTATCGATAGTGCATATCTCGGAAACTATAAGAGATAATACAATTCGGCAACCGGCAATGTAATTAGCATGCCGAATATTACTTGGAATGTGAATTGGAACGAAATCGCCAATAGATAAGACCATTTTACAATTTGGGCCCAAGTTAGAAGCAGAGCCTAAGGTGTAAATTATCGATAGTCCATATCTCGGAAACTATAAGAGATAATGCAATTTGGCAACCGGCAATGTAATTAGCATGCCGAATATTACTTGGAATGTGAATTGGAACGAAATCGCCAATAGGTAAGACCATTTTACAATTTGGGCCCAAGTTAGAAGCAGAGCCTAAGGTGTAAATTATCGATAGTCCATATCTCGGAAACTATAAGAGATAATTCAATTTGGCAACCGGCAATGTAATTAGCATGCCGAATATTACTTGGAATGTGAATTGGAACGAAATCGCCAATAGATAAGACCATTTTACAATTTGGGCCCAAGTTAGAAGCAGAGCCTAAGGTGTAAATTATCGATAGTCCATATCTCGGAAACTATAAGAGATAATGCAATTTGGCAACCGGCAATGTAATTAGCATGCCGAATATTACTTGGAATGTGAATTGGAACGAAATCGCCAATAGATAAGACCATTTTACAATTTGGGCCCAAGTTAGAAGCAGAGCCTAAGGTGTAAATTATCGATAGTCCATATCTCGGAAACGATAAGAGATAATGCAATTTGGCAACCGGCAATGTAATTAGCATGCCGAATATTACTTGGAATGTGAATTGGAACGAAATCGCCAATAGATAAGACCATTTTACAATTTGGGCCCAAGTTAGAAGCAGAGCCTAAGGTGTAAATTATCGATAGTCCATATCTCGGAAACTATAAGAGATCATGCAATTTCGCAACCGGCAATGTAATTAGCATGCCGAATATTACTTGGAATGTGAATTGGAACGAAATCGCCAATAGATAAGACCATTTTATAATTTGGGCCCAAGTTAGAAGCAGAGCCTAAGGTGTAAATTATCGATAGTCCATATCTCGGAAACTATAAGAGATAATGCAATTTGGCAAACGGCAATGTAATTAGCATGCCGAATATTACTTGGAATGTGAATTGGAACGAAATCGCCAATAGATAAGACCATTTTACAATTTGGGCTCAAGTTAGAAGCAGAGCCTAAGGTGTAAATTATCGATAGTCCATATCTCGGAAACTATAAGAGATCATGCAATTTCGCAACCGGCAATGTAATTAGCATGCCGAATATTACTTGGAATGTGAATTGGAACGAAATCGCCAATAGATAAGACCATTTTATAATTTGGGCCCAAGTTAGAAGCAGAGCCTAAGGTGTAAATTATCGATAGTCCATATCTCGGAAACTATAAGAGATAATGCAATTTGGCAACCGGCAATGTAATTAGCATGCCGAATATTACTTGGAATGTGAATTGGAACGAAATCGCCAATAGATAAGACCATTTTACAATTTGGGCCCAAGTTAGAAGCAGAGCCTAAGGTGTAAATTATCGATAGTCCATATCTCGGAAACTATAAGAGATCATGCAATTTCGCAACCGGCAATGTAATTAGCATGCCGAATATTACTTGGAATGTGAATTGGAACGAAATCGCCAATAGATAAGACCATTTTATAATTTGGGCCCAAGTTAGAAGCAGAGCCTAAGGTGTAAATTATCGATAGTCCATATCTCGGAAACTATAAGAGATAATGCAATTTGGCAACCGGCAATGTAATTAGCATGCCGAATATTACTTGGAATGTGAATTGGAACGAAATCGCCAATAGATAAGACCATTTTTCAATTTGGGCCCAAGTTAGAAGCAGAGCCTAAGGTGTAAATTATCGATAGTCCATATCTCGGAAACTATAAGAGATAATGCAATTTCGCAACCGGCAATGTAATTAGCATGCCGAATATTACTTGGAGTGTGAATTGGAACGAAATCGCCAATAGATAAGACCATTTTACAATTTGGGCCCAAGTTAGAAGCAGAGCCTAAGGTGTAAATTATCGATAGTCCATATCTCGGAAACTATAAGAGATAATGCAATTTGGCAACCGGCAATGTAATTAGCATGCCGAATATTACTTGGAATGTGAATTGGAACGAAATCGCCAATAGATAAGACCATTTTACAATTTGGGCCCAAGTTAGAAGCAGAGCCTAAGGTGTAAATTATCGATAGTCCATATCTCGGAAACTATAAGAGATAATGCAATTTGGCAACCGGCAATGTAATTAGCATGCCGAATATTACTTGGAATGTGAATTGGAACGAAATCGCCAATAGATAAGACCATTTTACAATTTGGGCCCAAGTTAGAAGCAGAGCCTAAGGTGTAAATTATCGATAGTCCATATCTCGGAAACTATAAGAGATAATGCAATTTGGCAACCGGCAATGTAATTAGCATGCCGAATATTACTTGGAATGTGAATTGGAACGAAATCGCCAATAGATAAGACCATTTTACAATTTGGGCCCAAGTTAGAAGCAGAGCCTAAGGTGTAAATTATCGATAGTCCATATCTCGGAAACTATAAGAGATAATGCAATTTGGCAACCGGCAATGTAATTAGCATGCCGAATATTACTTGGAATGTGAATTGGAACGAAATCGCCAATAGATAAGACCATTTTACAATTTGGGCCCAAGTTAGAAGCAGAGCCTAAGGTGTAAATTATTGATAGTCCATATCTCGGAAACTATAAGAGATAATGCAATGTCGCAACCGGCAATGTAATTAGCATGCCGAATATCAATTGGAATGTGAATTGGGACGAAATCGCCAATAGATAAGACCATTTTACAATTTGGGCCCAAGTTAGAAGCAGAGCCTAAGGTGTAAATTATCGATAGTCCATATCTCGGAAACTATAAGAGATCATGCAATTTCGCAACCGGCAATGTAATTAGCATGCCGAATATTACTTGGAATGTGAATTGGAACGAAATCGCCAATAGATAAGACCATTTTATAATTTGGGCCCAAGTTAGAAGCAGAGCCTAAGGTGTAAATTATCGATAGTCCATATCTCGGAAACTATAAGAGATAATGCAATTTGGCAACCGGCAATGTAATTAGCATGCCGAATATTACTTGGAATGTGAATTGGAACGAAATCGCCAATAGATAAGACCATTTTACAATTTGGGCCCAAGTTAGAAGCAGAGCCTAAGGT
>NW_027473015.1:0-108151 GCF_030347505.1 Rhynchophorus ferrugineus
AAGGTGTAAATTATTGATAGTCCATATCTCGGAAACTATAAGAGATAATGCAATTTCGCAACCGGCAATGTAATTAGCATGCCGAATATCACTTGGAATGTGAATTGGGACGAAATCGCCAATAGATAAGACCATTTTACAATTTGGGCCCAAGTTAGAAGCAGAGCCTAAGGTGTAAATTATCGATAGTCCATATCTCCGAAACTATAAGAGATAATGCAATTTGGCAACCGGCAATGTAATTAGCATGCCGAATATTACTTGGAATGTGAATTGGAACGAAATCGCCAATAGATAAGACCATTTTACAATTTGGGCCCAAGTTAGAAGCAGAGCCTAAGGTGTAAATTATCGATAGTCCATATCTCGGAAACTATAAGAGATAATGCAATTTGGCAACCGGCAATGTAATTAGCATGCCGAATATTACTTGGAATGTGAATTGGAACGAAATCGCCAATAGGTAAGACCATTTTACAATTTGGGCCCAAGTTAGAAGCGGAGCCTAAGGTGTAAATTATCGATAGTCCATATCTCGGAAACTATAAGAGATAATTCAATTTGGCAACCGACAATGTAATTAGCATGCCGAATATTACTTGGAATGTGAATTGGAACGAAATCGCCAATAGATAAGACCATTTTACAATTTGGGCCCAAGTTAGAAGCAGAGCCTAAGGTGTAAATTATCGATAGTCCATATCTCGGAAACTATAAGAGATAATGCAATTTGGCAACCGGCAATGTAATTAGCATGCCGAATATTACTTGGAATGTGAATTGGAACGAAATCGCTAATAGATAAGACCATTTTACAATTTGGGCCCAAGTTAGAAGCAGAGCCTAAGGTGTAAATTATCGATAGTCCATATCTTGGAAACTATAAGAGATAATGCAATTTGGCAACCGGCAATGTAATTAGCATGCCGAATATTAATTGGAATGTGAATTGGAACGAAATCGCCAATAGATAAGACCATTTTACAATTTGGGCCCAAGTTAGAAGCAGAGCCTAAGGTGTAAATTATCGATAGTCCATATCTCGGAAACTATAGGAGATAATGCAATTTGGCAACCGGCAATGTAATTAGCATGCCGGATATTACCTGGAATGTGAATTGGAGGAAAATCGCCAATAGATAAGACCATTTTACAATTTGGGCCCAAGTTAGAAGCAGAGCCTAAGGTGTAAATTATCGATAGTCCATATCTCGGAAACTATAAGAGATAATGCAATTTGGCAACCGGCAATGTAATTAGCATGCCGAATATTACTTGGAATGTGAATTGGAACGAAATCGCCAATAGATAAGACGATTTTACAATTTGGGCCCAAGTTAGAAGCAGAGCCTAAGATGTAAATTATCGATAGTCCATATCTCGGAAACTATAAGAGATAATTCAATTTGGCAACCGGCAATGTAATTAGCATGACGGATATTACTTGGAATGTGAATTGGAACGAAATCGCCAATAGATAAGACCATTTTACAATTTGGGCCCAAGTTAGAAGCAGAGCCTAAGGTGTAAATTACCGATAGTCCATATCTCGGAAACTATAAGAGATAATGCAATTTGGCAACCGGCAGTGTAATTAGCATGCCGAATATTACTTGGAATGTGAATTGGAACGAAATCGCCAATAGATAAGACCATTTTACAATTTGGGAGCAAGTTAGAAGCAGAGACTAAGGTGTAAATTATCGATAGTCCATATCTCGGAAACTATAAGAGATAATGCAATTTGGCAACCGGCAATGTAATTAGCATGCCGGATATTACTTGGAATGTGAATTGGAACGAAATCGCCAATAGATAAGACCATTTTACAATTTGGGCCCAAGTTAGAAGCAGAGCCTAAGGTGTAAATTATCGATAGTCCATATCTCGGAAACTATAAGAGATAATACAATTTGGCAACCGGCAATGTAATTAGCATGCCGAATATTACTTGGAATGTGAATTGGAACGAAATCGCCAATAGATAAGACCATTTTACAATTTGGGAGCAAGTTAGAAGCAGAGACTAAGGTGTAAATTATCGATAGTCCATATCTCGGAAACTATAAGAGATAATGCAATTTGGCAACCGGCAATGTAATTAGCATGCCGAATATTACTTGGAATGTGAATTGGAAAGAAATCGCCAATAGATAAGACCATTTTACAATTTGGGCCCAAGTTAGAAGCAGAGCCTATGGTGTAAATTATCGATAGTCCATATCTCGGAAACTATAAGAGATAATGCAATTTGGCAACCGGCAATGTAATTAGCATGCCCAATATTACTTGGAATGTGAATTGGAACGAAATCGCCAATAGATAAGACCATTTTACAATTTCGGCCCAAGTTAGAAGCAGAGCCTAAGGTGTAAATTATCGATAGTCCATATCTCGGAAACTATAAGAGATAATTCAATTTGGCAACCGGCAATGTAATTAGCATGCCGAATATTACTTGGAATGTGAATTGGAACGAAATCGCCAATAGATAAGACCATTTTACAATTTGGGCCCAAGTTAGAAGCAGAGCCTAAGGTGTAAATTATCGATAGTCCATATCTCGGAAACTATAAGAGATAATGCAATTTGGCAACCGGCAATGTAATTAGCATGCCGAATATTACTTGGAATGTGAATTGCAACTAAATCGCCAATAGATAAGACCATTTTACAATTTGGGCCCAAGTTAGAAGCAGAGCCTAAGGTGTAAATTATCGATAGTCCATATCTCGGAAACTATAAGAGATAATGCAATTTGGCAACCGGCAATGTAATTAGCATGCCGAATATTACTTGGAATGTGAATTGGAACGAAATCGCCAATAGATAAGACCATTTTACAATTTGGGCCCAAGTTAGAAGCAGAGCCTAAGGTGTAAATTATCGATAGTCCATATCTCGGAAACTATAAGAGATAATGCAATTTGGCAACCGGCAATGTAATTAGCATGCCGAATATTACTTGGAATGTGAATTGGAACGAAATCGCCAATAGATAAGACCATTTTACAATTTGGGCCCAAGTTAGAAGCAGAGCCTAAGGTGTAAATTATCGATAGTCCATATCTCGGAAACTATAAGAGATAATGCAATTTGGCAACCGGCAATGTAATTAGCATGCCGAATATTACTTGGAATGTGAATTGGAACGAAATCGCCAATAGATAAGACCATTTTACAATTTGGGCCCAAGTTAGAAGCAGAGCCTAAGGTGTAAATTATCGATAGTCCATATCTCGGAAACTATAAGAGATAATGCAATTTGGCAACCGGTAATGTAATTAGCATGCCGAATATTACTTGGAATGTGAATTGGAACGAAATCGCCAATAGATAAGACCATTTTACAATTTGGGCCCAACTTAGAAGCAGAGCCTAAGGTATAAATTATCGATAGTCCATATCTCGGAAACTATAAGAGATCATGCAATTTGGCAACCGGCAATGTAATTAGCATGCCGAATATTACTTGGAATGTGAATTGGAACGAAATCGCCAATTGATAAGACCATTTTACAATTTGGGCCCAAGTTAGAAGCAGAGCCTAAGGTGTAAATTATCGATAGTCCATATCTCGGAAACTATAAGAGATAATGCAATTTGGCAACCGGCAATGTAATTAGCATGCCGAATATTACTTGGAATGTGAATTGGAACGAAATCGCCAATAGATAAGACCATTTTACAATTTGGGCCCAAGTTAGAAGCAGAGCCTAAGGTGTAAATTATCGATAGTCCATATCTCGGAAACTATAAGAGATAATGCAATTTGGCAACCGGCAATGTAATTAGCATGCTGAATATTACTTGGAATGTGAATTGCAACTAAATCGCCAATAGATAAGACCATTTTACAATTTGGGCCCAAGTTAGAAGCAGAGCCTAAAGTGTAAATTATCGATAGTCCATATCTCAGAAACTATAAGAGATAATGCAATTCGGCAACCGGCAATGTAATTAGCATGCCGAATATTACTTGGAATGTGAATTGGAAAGAAATCGCCAATAGATAAGACCATTTTACAATTTGGGCCCAAGTTAGAAGCAGAGCCTAAGGTGTAAATTATCGATAGTCCATATCTCGGAAACTATAAGAGATAATGCAATTTGGCAACCGGCAATGTAATTAGCATGCCGAATATTACTTGGAATGTGAATTGGAACGAAATCGCCAATAGATAAGACCATTTTACAATTTGGGCCCAAGTTAGAAGCAGAGCCTAAGGTGTAAATTATCGATAGTCCATATCTCGGAAACTATAAGAGATAATGCAATTTGGCAATCGGCAATGTAATTAGCATGCCGAATATTACTTGGAATGTGAATTGGAACGAAATCGCCAATAGATAAGACCATTTTACAATTTGGACCCAAGTTAGAAGCAGAGCCTAAGGTGTAAATTATTGATAGTCCATATCTCGGAAACTATAAGAGATAATGCAATTTCGCAACCGGCAATGTAATTAGCATGCCGAGTATCACTTGGAATGTGAATTGGGACGAAATCGCCAATAGATAAGACCATTTTACAATTTGGGCCCAAGTTAGAAGCAGAGCCTAAGGTGTAAATTATCGATAGTCCATATCTCGGAAACTATTTGAGATAATGCAATTTGGCAACCGGCAATGTAATTAGCATGCCGAATATTACTTGGATTGTGAATTGGAACGAAATCGCCAATAGATAAGACCATTTTACAATTTGGACCCAAGTTAGAAGCAGAGCCTAAGGTGTAAATTATCGATAGTCCATATCTCGGAAACTATAAGAGATAATGCAATTTGGCAACCGGCAATGTAATTAGCATGCCGAATATTACTTGGAATGTGAATTGGAACGAAATCGCCAATAGGTAAGACCATTTTACAATTTGGGCCCAAGTTAGAAGCAGAGCCTAAGGTGTAAATTATCGATAGTCCATATCTCGGAAACTATAAGAGATAATACAATTTGGCAACCGGCAATGTAATTAGCATGCCGAATATTACTTGGAATGTGAATTGGAACGAAATCGCCAATAGATAAGACCATTTTACAATTTGGGAGCAAGTTAGAAGCAGAGACTAAGGTGTAAATTATCGATAGTCCATATCTCGGAAACTATAAGAGATAATGCAATTTGGCAACCGGCAATGTAATTAGCATGCCGAATATTACTTGGAATGTGAATTGGAAAGAAATCGCCAATAGATAAGACCATTTTACAATTTGGGCCAAGTTAGAAGCAGAGCCTATGGTGTAAATTATCGATAGTCCATATCTCGGAAACTATAAGAGATAATGCAATTTGGCAACCGGCAATGTAATTAGCATGCCCAATATTACTTGGAATGTGAATTGGAACGAAATCGCCAATAGATAAGACCATTTTACAATTTCGGCCCAAGTTAGAAGCAGAGCCTAAGGTGTAAATTATCGATAGTCCCATATCTCGGAAACTATTTGAGATAATGCAATTTGGCAACCGGCAATGTAATTAGCATGCCGAATATTACTTGGAATGTGAATTGGAACGAAATCGCCAATAGATAAGACCATTTTACAATTTGGACCCAAGTTAGAAGCAGAGCCTAAGGTGTAAATTATCGATAGTCCATATCTCGGAAACTATAAGAGATAATGCAATTTGGCAACCGGCAATGTAATTAGCATGCCGAATATTACTTGGAATGTGAATTGGAACGAAATCGCCAGTAGGTAAGACCATTTTACAATTTGGGCCCAAGTTAGAAGCAGAGCCTAAGGTGTAAATTATCGATAGTCCATATCTCGGAAACTATAAGAGATAATACAATTTGGCAACCGGCAATGTAATTAGCATGCCGAATATTACTTGGAATGTGAATTGGAACGATATCGCCAATAGATAAGACCATTTTACAATTTGGGAGCAAGTTAGAAGCAGAGACTAAGGTGTAAATTATCGATAGTCCATATCTCGGAAACTATAAGAGATAATGCAATTTGGCAACCGGCAATGTAATTAGCATGCCGAATATTACTTGGAATGTGAATTGGAAAGAAATCGCCAATAGATAAGACCATTTTACAATTTGGGCCCAAGTTAGAAGCAGAGCCTATGGTGTAAATTATCGATAGTCCATATCTCGGAAACTATAAGAGATAATGCAATTTGGCAACCGGCAATGTAATTAGCATGCCCAATATTACTTGGAATGTGAATTGGAACGAAATCGCCAATAGATAAG
The DNA here is from genome assembly GCF_030347505.1 of Rhynchophorus ferrugineus. Taxonomy (NCBI): domain Eukaryota; kingdom Metazoa; phylum Arthropoda; class Insecta; order Coleoptera; family Curculionidae; genus Rhynchophorus; species Rhynchophorus ferrugineus. The sequence goes on from NW_027473015.1 coordinate 6,215, forward strand.
ACCATTTTACAATTTCGGCCCAAGTTAGAAGCAGAGCCTAAGGTGTAAATTATCGATAGTCCATATCTCGGAAACTATAAGAGATAATTCAATTTGGCAACCGGCAATGTAATTAGCATGCCGAATATTACTTGGAATGTGAATTGGAACGAAATCGCCAATAGATAAGACCATTTTACAATTTGGGCCCAAGTTAGAAGCAGAGCCTAAGGTGTAAATTATCGATAGTCCATATCTCGGAAACTATAAGAGATAATGCAATTTGGCAACCGGCAATGTAATTAGCATGCCGAATATTACTTGGAATGTGAATTGCAACTAAATCGCCAATAGATAAGACCATTTTACAATTTGGGCCCAAGTTAGAAGCAGAGCCTAAGGTGTAAATTATCGATAGTCCATATCTCGGAAACTATAAGAGATAATGCAATTTGGCAACCGGCAATGTAATTAGCATGCCGAATATTACTTGGAATGTGAATTGGAACGAAATCGCCAATAGATAAGACCATTTTACAATTTGGGCCCAAGTTAGAAGCAGAGCCTAAGGTGTAAATTATCGATAGTCCATATCTCGGAAACTATAAGAGATAATGCAATTTGGCAACCGGCAATGTAATTAGCATGCCGAATATTACTTGGAATGTGAATTGGAACGAAATCGCCAATAGATAAGACCATTTTACAATTTGGGCCCAAGTTAGAAGCAGAGCCTATGGTGTAAATTATCGATAGTCCATATCTCGGAAACTATAAGAGATAATGCAATTTGGCAACCGGCAATGTAATTAGCATGCCCAATATTACTTGGAATGTGAATTGGAACGAAATCGCCAATAGATAAGACCATTTTACAATTTCGGCCCAAGTTAGAAGCAGAGCCTAAGGTGTAAATTATCGATAGTCCATATCTCGGAAACTATTTGAGATAATGCAATTTGGCAACCGGCAATGTAATTAGCATGCCGAATATTACTTGGAATGTGAATTGGAACGAAATCGCCAATAGATAAGACCATTTTACAATTTGGACCCAAGTTAGAAGCAGAGCCTAAGGTGTAAATTATCGATAGTCCATATCTCGGAAACTATAAGAGATAATGCAATTTGGCAACCGGCAATGTAATTAGCATGCCGAATATTACTTGGAATGTGAATTGGAACGAAATCGCCAGTAGGTAAGACCATTTTACAATTTGGGCCCAAGTTAGAAGCAGAGCCTAAGGTGTAAATTATCGATAGTCCATATCTCGGAAACTATAAGAGATAATACAATTTGGCAACCGGCAATGTAATTAGCATGCCGAATATTACTTGGAATGTGAATTGGAACGATATCGCCAATAGATAAGACCATTTTACAATTTGGGAGCAAGTTAGAAGCAGAGACTAAGGTGTAAATTATCGATAGTCCATATCTCGGAAACTATAAGAGATAATGCAATTTGGCAACCGGCAATGTAATTAGCATGCCGAATATTACTTGGAATGTGAATTGGAAAGAAATCGCCAATAGATAAGACCATTTTACAATTTGGGCCCAAGTTAGAAGCAGAGCCTATGGTGTAAATTATCGATAGTCCATATCTCGGAAACTATAAGAGATAATGCAATTTGGCAACCGGCAATGTAATTAGCATGCCCAATATTACTTGGAATGTGAATTGGAACGAAATCGCCAATAGATAAGACCATTTTACAATTTCGGCCCAAGTTAGAAGCAGAGCCTAAGGTGTAAATTATCGATAGTCCATATCTCGGAAACTATAAGAGATAATTCAATTTGGCAACCGGCAATGTAATTAGCATGCCGAATATTACTTGGAATGTGAATTGGAACGAAATCGCCAATAGATAAGACCATTTTACAATTTGGGCCCAAGTTAGAAGCAGAGCCTAAGGTGTAAATTATCGATAGTCCATATCTCGGAAACTATAAGAGATAATGCAATTTGGCAACCGGCAATGTAATTAGCATGCCGAATATTACTTGGAATGTGAATTGCAACTAAATCGCCAATAGATAAGACCATTTTACAATTTGGGCCCAAGTTAGAAGCAGAGCCTAAGGTGTAAATTATCGATAGTCCATATCTCGGAAACTATAAGAGATAATGCAATTTGGCAACCGGCAATGTAATTAGCATGCCGAATATTACTTGGAATGTGAATTGGAACGAAATCGCCAATAGATAAGACCATTTTACAATTTGGGCCCAAGTTAGAAGCAGAGCCTAAGGTGTAAATTATCGATAGTCCATATCTCGGAAACTATAAGAGATAATGCAATTTGGCAACCGGCAATGTAATTAGCATGCCGAATATTACTTGGAATGTGAATTGGAACGAAATCGCCAATAGATAAGACCATTTTACAATTTGGGCACAAGTTAGAAGCAGAGCCTAAGGTGTAAATTATCGATAGTCCATATCTCGGAAACTATAAGGGATAATGCAATTTGGCAACCGGCAATGTAATTAGCATGCCGAATATTACTTGGAATGTGAATTGGAACGAAATCGCCAATAGATAAGACCATTTTACAATTTGGGCCCAAGTTAGAAGCAGAGCCTAAGGTGTAAATTATTGATAGTCCATATCTCGGAAACTATAAGAGATAATGCAATTTCGCAACCGGCAATGTAATTAGCATGCCGAATATCACTTGGAATGTGAATTGGGACGAAATCGCCAAAAGATAAGACCATTTTACAATTTGGGCCCAAGTTAGAAGCAGAGCCTAAGGTGTAAATTATCGATAGTCCATATCTTGGAAACTATAAGAGATAATGCAATTTGGCAACCGGCAATGAAATTAGCATGCCGAATATTACTTGGAATGTGAATTGGAACGAAATCGCCAATAGATAAGACCATTTTACAATTTGGGCCCAAGTTAGAAGCAGAGACTAAGGTGTAAATTATCGATAGTCCATATCTCGGAAACTATAAGAGATAATGCAATTTAGCAACCGGCAATGTAATTAGCATGCCGAATATTACTTGGAATGTGAATTGGAACGAAATCGCCAATAGATAAGACCATTTTACAATTTGGGCCCAAGTTAGAAGCAGAGCCTAAGGTGTAAATTATCGATAGTCCATATCTCGGAAACTATAAGAGATAATGCAATTTGGCAACCGGTAATGTAATTAGCCTGCCGAATATTACTTGGAATGTGAATTGGAACGAAATCGCCAATAGATAAGACCATTTTACAATTTGGGCCCAAGTTAGAAGCAGAGCCTAAGGTATAAATTATCGATAGTCCATATCTCGGAAACTATAAGAGATCATGCAATTTGGCAACCGGCAATGTAATTAGCATGCCGAATATTACTTGGAATGTGAATTGGAACGAAATCGCCAATTGATAAGACCATTTTACAATTTGGGCCCAAGTTAGAAGCAGAGCCTAAGGTGTAAATTATCGATAGTCCATATCTCGGAAACTATAAGAGATAATGCAATTTGGCAACCGGCAATGTAATTAGCATGCCGAATATTACTTGGAATGTGAATTGGAACGAAATCGCCAATAGATAAGACCATTTTACAATTTGGGCCCAAGTTAGAAGCAGAGCCTAAGGTGTAAATTATCGATAGTCCATATCTCGGAAACTATAAGAGATAATGCAATTTGGCAACCGGCAATGTAATTAGCATGCCGAATATTACTTGGAATGTGAATTGCAACTAAATCGCCAATAGATAAGACCATTTTACAATTTGGGCCCAAGTTAGAAGCAGAGCCTAAGGTGTAAATTATCGATAGTCCATATCTCAGAAACTATAAGAGATAATGCAATTCGGCAACCGGCAATGTAATTAGCATGCCGAATATTACTTGGAATGTGAATTGGAACGAAATCGCCAATAGATAAGACCATTTTACAATTTGGGCCCAAGTTAGAAGCAGAGCCTAAGGTATAAATTATCGATAGTCCATATCTCGGAAACTATAAGAGATCATGCAATTTGGCAACCGGCAATGTAATTAGCATGCCGAATATTACTTGGAATGTGAATTGGAACGAAATCGCCAATTGATAAGACCATTTTACAATTTGGGCCCAAGTTAGAAGCAGAGCCTAAGGTGTAAATTATCGATAGTCCATATCTCGGAAACTATAAGAGATAATGCAATTTGGTAACCGGCAATGTAATTAGCATGCCGAATATTACTTGGAATGTGAATTGGAACGAAATCGCCAATAGATAAGACCATTTTACAATTTGGGCCCAAGTTAGAAGCAGAGCCTAAGGTGTAAATTATCGATAGTCCATATCTCGGAAACTATAAGAGATAATGCAATTTGGCAACCGGTAATGTAATTAGCATGCCGAATATTACTTGGAATGTGAATTGGAACGAAATCGCCAATAGATAAGACCATTTTACAATTTGGGCCCAAGTTAGAAGCAGAGCCTAAGGTATAAATTATCGATAGTCCATATCTCGGAAACTATAAGAGATTTCGCAACCGGCAATGTAATTAGCATGCCGAATATCACTTGGAATGTGAATTGGAACGAAATCGCCAATAGATAAGACCATTTTACAATTTGGGCCCAAGTTAGAAGCAGAGCCTAAGGTGTAAATTATCGATAGTCCATATCTCGGAAACTATAAGAGATAATGCAATTTGGCAACCGGCAATGTAATTAGCATGCCGAATATTACTTGGAATGTGAATTGGAACGAAATCGCCAATAGATAAGACCATTTTACAATTTGGGCCCAAGTTAGAAGCAGAGCCTAAGGTGTAAATTATCGATAGTCCATATCTCGGAAACTATAAGAGATAATGCAATTTGGCAACCGGCAATGTAATTAGCATGCCGAATATTACTTGGAATGTGAATTGGAACGAAATCGCCAATAGATAAGACCATTTTACAATTTGGGCCCAAGTTAGAAGCAGAGCCTAAGGTGTAAATTATCGATAGTCCATATCTCGGAAACTATAAGAGATAATGCAATTTGGCAACCGGCAATGTAATTAGCATGCCGAATATTACTTGGAATGTGAATTGGAACGAAATCGCCAATAGATAAGACCATTTTACAATTTGGGCCCAAGTTAGAAGCAGAGCCTAAGGTGTAAATTATCGATAGTCCATATCTCGGAAACTATAAGAGATAATGCAATTTGGCAACCGGCAATGTAATTAGCATGCCGAATATTACTTGGAATGTGAATTGGAACGAAATCGCCAATAGATAAGACCATTTTACAATTTGGGCCCAAGTTAGAAGCAGAGCCTAAGGTGTAAATTATCGATAGTCCATATCTCGGAAACTATAAGAGATAATGCAATTTGGCAACCGGCAATGTAATTAGCATGCCGAATATTACTTGGAATGTGAATTGGAACGAAATCGCCAATAGATAAGACCATTTTACAATTTGGACCCAAGTTAGAAGCAGAGCCTAAGGTGTAAATTATTGATAGTCCATATCTCGGAAACTATAAGAGATAATGCAATTTCGCAACCGGCAATGTAATTAGCATGCCGAATATCACTTGGAATGTGAATTGGGACGAAATCGCCAATAGATAAGACCATTTTACAATTTGGGCCCAAGTTAGAAGCAGAGCCTAAGGTGTAAATTATCGATAGTCCATATCTCGGAAACTATTTGAGATAATGCAATTTGGCAACCGGCAATGTAATTAGCATGCCGAATATTACTTGGAATGTGAATTGGAACGAAATCGCCAATAGATAAGACCATTTTACAATTTGGGCCCAAGTTAGAAGCAGAGCCTAAGGTGTAAATTATCGATAGTCCATATCTCGGAAACTATAAGAGATAATGCAATTTGGCAACCGGCAATGTAATTAGCATGCCGAATATTACTTGGAATGTGAATTGCAACTAAATCGCCAATAGATAAGACCATTTTACAATTTGGGCCCAAGTTAGAAGCAGAGCCTAAGGTGTAAATTATCGATAGTCCATATCTCAGAAACTATAAGAGATAATGCAATTCGGCAACCGGCAATGTAATTAGCATGCCGAATATTACTTGGAATGTGAATTGGAACGAAATCGCCAATAGATAAGACCATTTTACAATTTGGGCCCAAGTTAGAAGCAGAGCCTAAGGTGTAAATTATCGATAGTCCATATCTCGGAAACTATAAGAGATAATGCAATTTGGTAACCGGCAATGTAATTAGCATGCCGAATATTACTTGGAATGTGATTTGGAACGAAATCGCCAATAGATAAGACCATTTTACAATTTGGGCCCAAGTTAGAAGCAGAGCCTAAGGTGTAAATTATCGATAGTCCATATCTCGGAAACTATAAGAGATAATGCAATTTGGCAACCGGTAATGTAATTAGCATGCCGAATATTACTTGGAATGTGAATTGGAACGAAATCGCCAATAGATAAGACCATTTTACAATTTGGGCCCAAGTTAGAAGCAGAGCCTAAGGTATAAATTATCGATAGTCCATATCTCGGAAACTATAAGAGATTTCGCAACCGGCAATGTAATTAGCATGCCGAATATCACTTGGAATGTGAATTGGAACGAAATCGCCAATAGATAAGACCATTTTACAATTTGGGCCCAAGTTAGAAGCAGAGCCTAAGGTGTAAATTATCGATAGTCCATATCTCGGAAACTATAAGAGATAATGCAATTTGGCAACCGGCAATGTAATTAGCATGCCGAATATTACTTGGAATGTGAATTGGAACGAAATCGCCAATAGATAAGACCATTTTACAATTTGGGCCCAAGTTAGAAGCAGAGCCTAAGGTGTAAATTATCGATAGTCCATATCTCGGAAACTATAAGAGATAATGCAATTTGGCAACCGGCAATGTAATTAGCATGCCGAATATTACTTGGAATGTGAATTGGAACGAAATCGCCAATAGATAAGACCATTTTACAATTTGGACCCAAGTTAGAAGCAGAGCCTAAGGTGTAAATTATTGATAGTCCATATCTCGGAAACTATAAGAGATAATGCAATTTGGCAACCGGCAATGTAATTAGCATTCCGAATATTACTTGGAATGTGAATTGGAACGAAATCGCCAATAGATAAGACCATTTTACAATTTGGGCCCAAGTTAGAAGCAGAGCCTAAGGTGTAAATTATCGATAGTCCATATCTCGGAAACTATAAGAGATAATGCAATTTGGCAACCGGCAATGTAATTAGCATGCCGAATATTACTTGGAATGTGAATTGGAACGAAATCGCCAATAGGTAAGACCATTTTACAATTTGGGCCCGAGTTAGAAGCAGAGCCTAAGGTGTAAATTATCGATAGTCCATATCTCGGAAAATATAAGAGATAATACAATTTGGCAACCGGCAATGTAATTAGCATGCCGAATATTACTTGGAATGTGAATTGGAACGAAATCGCCAATAGATAAGACCATTTTACAATTTGGGAGCAAGTTAGAAGCAGAGACTAAGGTGTAAATTATCGATAGTCCATATCTCGGAAACTATAAGAGATAATGCAATTTGGCAACCGGCAATGTAATTAGCATGCCGAATATTACTTGGAATGTGAATTGGAACGAAATCGCCAATAGATAAGACCATTTTACAATTTGGGCCCAAGTTAGAAGCAGAGCCTATGGTGTAAATTATCGATAGTCCATATCTCGGAAACTATAAGAGATAATGCAATTTGGCAACCGGCAATGTAATTAGCATGCCCAATATTACTTGGAATGTGAATTGGAACGAAATCGCCAATAGATAAGACCATTTTACAATTTCGGCCCAAGTTAGAAGCAGAGCCTAAGGTGTAAATTATCGATAGTCCATATCTCGGAAACTATAAGAGATAATTCAATTTGGCAACCGGCAATGTAATTAGCATGCCGAATATTACTTGGAATGAGAATTGGAACGAAATCGCCAATAGGTAAGACCATTTTACAATTTGGGCCCAAGTTAGAAGCAGAGCCTAAGGTGTAAATTATCGATAGTCCATATCTCGGAAACTATAAGAGATAATGCAATTTGGCAACCGGCAATGTAATTAGCATGCCGAATATTACTTGGAATGTGAATTGGAACGAAATCGCCAATAGATAAGACCATTTTACAATTTGGGAGCAAGTTAGAAGCAGAGCCTAAGGTGTAAATTATCGATAGTCCATATCTCGGAAACTATAAGAGATAATGCAATTTGGCAACCGGCAATGTAATTAGCATGCCGAATATTACTTGGAATGTGAATTGGAACGAAATCGCCAATAGATAAGACCATATTACAATTTGGGCCCAAGTTAGAAGCAGAGCCTATGGTGTAAATTATCGATAGTCCATATCTCGGAAACTATAAGAGATAATGCAATTTGGCAACCGGCAATGTAATTAGCATGCCGAATATTACTTGGAATGTGAATTGGAACGAAATCGCCAATAGATAAGACCATTTTACAATTTGGGCCCAAGTTAGAAGCAGAGCCTAAGGTGTAAATTATCGATAGTTCATATCTCGGAAACTATAAGAGATAATGCAATTTGGCAACCGGCAATGTAATTAGCATGCCGAATATTACTTGGAATGTGAATTGGAACGAAATCGCCAATAGTTAAGACCATTTTACAATTTGGGCCCAAGTTAGAAGCAGAGCCTAAGGTGTAAATTATCGATAGTCCATATCTCGGAAACTATAAGAGATAATGCAATTTGGCAACCGGCAATGTAATTAGCATGCCGAATATTACTTGGAATGTGAATTGGAACGAAATCGCCAATAGATAAGACCATTTTACAATTTGGGCCCAAGTTAGAAGCAGAGCCTAAGGTGTAAATTATCGATAGTCCATATCTCGGAAACTATAAGAGATAATGCAATTTGGCAACCGGCAATGTAATTAGCATGCCGAATATTACTTGGAATGTGAATTGGAACGAAATCGCCAATAGATAAGACCATTTTACAATTTGAGCCCAAGTTAGAAGCAGAGCCTAAGGTGTAAATTATCGATAGTCCATATCTCGGAAACTATAAGAGATAATGCAATTTGGCAACCGGCAATGTAATTAGCATGCCGAATATTACTTGGAATGTGAATTGGAACGAAATCGCCAATAGATAAGACCATTTTACAATTTGGGCCCAAGTTAGAAGCAGAGCCTAAGGTGTAAATTATCGATAGTCCATATCTCGGAAACTATAAGAGATAATGCAATTTGGCAACCGGCAATGTAATTAGCATGCCGAAAATTACTTGGAATGTGAATTGGAACGAAATCGCCAATAGATAAGACCATTTTACAATTTGGGCCCAAGTTAGAAGCAGAGCCTAAGGTGTAAATTATTGATAGTCCATATCTCGGAAACTATAAGAGATAATGCAGTTTCGCAACCGGCAATGTAATTAGCATGTCGAATATCACTTGGAATGTGAATTGGGACGAAATCGCCAATAGATAAGACCATTTTACAATTTGGGCCCAAGTTAGAAGCAGAGCCTAAGGTGTAAATTATCGATAGTCCATATCTCGGAAACTATAAGAGATAATGCAATTTGGCAACCGGCAATGAAATTAGCATGCCGAATATTACTTGGAATGTGAATTGGAACGAAATCGCCAATAGATAAGACCATTTTACAATTTGGGCCCAAGTTAGAAGCAGAGCCTAAGGTGTAAATTATCGATAGTCCATATCTCGGAAACTATAAGAGATAATGCAATTTGGCAACCGGCAATGTAATTAGCATGCCGAATATTACTTAGAATGTGAATTGGAACGAAATCGCCAATAGATAAGACCATTTTACAATTTGGGCCCAAGTTAGAAGCAGATCCTAAGGTGTAAATTATCGATAGTCCATATCTCGGAAACTATAAGAGATAATGCAATTTGGCAACCGGCAATGTAATTAGCATGCCGAATATTACTTGGAATGTGAATTGGAACGAAATCGCCAATAGATAAGACCATTTTACAATTTGGGCCCAAGTTAGAAGCAGAGCCTAAGGTGTAAATTATCGATAGTCCATATCTCGGAAACTATAAGAGATAATGCAATTTGGCAACCGGCAATGTAATTAGCATGCCGAATATTACTTGGAATGTGAATTGGAACGAAATCGCCAATAGATAAGACCATTTTACAATTTGGACCCAAGTTAGAAGCAGAGCCTAAGGTGTAAATTATTGATAGTCCATATCTCGGAAACTATAAGAGATAATGCAATTTGGCAACCGGCAATGTAATTAGCATTCCGAATATTACTTGGAATGTGAATTGGAACGAAATCGCCAATAGATAAGACCATTTTACAATTTGGGCCCAAGTTAGAAGCAGAGCCTAAGGTGTAAATTATCGATAGTCCATATCTCGGAAACTATAAGAGATAATGCAATTTGGCAACCGGCAATGTAATTAGCATGCCGAATATTACTTGGAATGTGAATTGGAACGAAATCGCCAATAGGTAAGACCATTTTACAATTTGGGCCCGAGTTAGAAGCAGAGCCTAAGGTGTAAATTATCGATAGTCCATATCTCGGAAAATATAAGAGATAATACAATTTGGCAACCGGCAATGTAATTAGCATGCCGAATATTACTTGGAATGTGAATTGGAACGAAATCGCCAATAGATAAGACCATTTTACAATTTGGGAGCAAGTTAGAAGCAGAGACTAAGGTGTAAATTATCGATAGTCCATATCTCGGAAACTATAAGAGATAATGCAATTTGGCAACCGGCAATGTAATTAGCATGCCGAATATTACTTGGAATGTGAATTGGAACGAAATCGCCAATAGATAAGACCATTTTACAATTTGGGCCCAAGTTAGAAGCAGAGCCTATGGTGTAAATTATCGATAGTCCATATCTCGGAAACTATAAGAGATAATGCAATTTGGCAACCGGCAATGTAATTAGCATGCCCAATATTACTTGGAATGTGAATTGGAACGAAATCGCCAATAGATAAGACCATTTTACAATTTCGGCCCAAGTTAGAAGCAGAGCCTAAGGTGTAAATTATCGATAGTCCATATCTCGGAAACTATAAGAGATAATTCAATTTGGCAACCGGCAATGTAATTAGCATGCCGAATATTACTTGGAATGAGAATTGGAACGAAATCGCCAATAGATAAGACCATTTTACAATTTGGGCCCAAGTTAGAAGCAGAGCCTAAGGTGTAAATTATCGATAGTCCATATCTCGGAAACTATAAGAGATAATGCAATTTGGCAACCGGCAATGTAATTAGCATGCCGAATATTACTTGGAATGTGAATTGGAACGAAATCGCCAATAGATAAGACCATTTTACAATTTGGGAGCAAGTTAGAAGCAGAGCCTAAGGTGTAAATTATCGATAGTCCATATCTCGGAAACTATAAGAGATAATGCAATTTGGCAACCGGCAATGTAATTAGCATGCCGAATATTACTTGGAATGTGAATTGGAACGAAATCGCCAATAGATAAGACCATTTTACAATTTGGGCCCAAGTTAGAAGCAGAGCCTATGGTGTAAATTATCGATAGTCCATATCTCGGAAACTATAAGAGATAATGCAATTTGGCAACCGGCAATGTAATTAGCATGCCGAATATTACTTGGAATGTGAATTGGAACGAAATCGCCAATAGATAAGACCATTTTACAATTTGGGCCCAAGTTAGAAGCAGAGCCTAAGGTGTAAATTATCGATAGTTCATATCTCGGAAACTATAAGAGATAATGCAATTTGGCAACCGGCAATGTAATTAGCATGCCGAATATTACTTGGAATGTGAATTGGAACGAAATCGCCAATAGTTAAGACCATTTTACAATTTGGGCCCAAGTTAGAAGCAGAGCCTAAGGTGTAAATTATCGATAGTCCATATCTCGGAAACTATAAGAGATAATGCAATTTGGCAACCGGCAATGTAATTAGCATGCCGAATATTACTTGGAATGTGAATTGGAACGAAATCGCCAATAGATAAGACCATTTTACAATTTGGGCCCAAGTTAGAAGCAGAGCCTAAGGTGTAAATTATCGATAGTCCATATCTCGGAAACTATAAGAGATAATGCAATTTGGCAACCGGCAATGTAATTAGCATGCCGAATATTACTTGGAATGTGAATTGGAACGAAATCGCCAATAGATAAGACCATTTTACAATTTGAGCCCAAGTTAGAAGCAGAGCCTAAGGTGTAAATTATCGATAGTCCATATCTCGGAAACTATAAGAGATAATGCAATTTGGCAACCGGCAATGTAATTAGCATGCCGAATATTACTTGGAATGTGAATTGGAACGAAATCGCCAATAGATAAGACCATTTTACAATTTGGGCCCAAGTTAGAAGCAGAGCCTAAGGTGTAAATTATCGATAGTCCATATCTCGGAAACTATAAGAGATAATGCAATTTGGCAACCGGCAATGTAATTAGCATGCCGAAAATTACTTGGAATGTGAATTGGAACGAAATCGCCAATAGATAAGACCATTTTACAATTTGGGCCCAAGTTAGAAGCAGAGCCTAAGGTGTAAATTATTGATAGTCCATATCTCGGAAACTATAAGAGATAATGCAATTTCGCAACCGGCAATGTAATTAGCATGTCGAATATCACTTGGAATGTGAATTGGGACGAAATCGCCAATAGATAAGACCATTTTACAATTTGGGCCCAAGTTAGAAGCAGAGCCTAAGGTGTAAATTATCGATAGTCCATATCTCGGAAACTATAGGAGATAATGCAATTTGGCAACCGGCAATGTAATTAGCATGCCGAATATTACTTGGAATGTGAATTGGAACGAAATCGCCAATAGATAAGACCATTTTACAATTTGGGCCCAAGTTAGAAGCAGAGCCTAAGGTGTAAATTATCGATAGTCCATATCTCGGAAACTATAAGAGATAATGCAATTTGGCAACCGGCAATGTAATTAGCATACCGAATATTACTTGGAATGTGAATTGGAACGAAATCGCCAATAGGTAAGACCATTTTACAATTTGATCCCAAGTTAGAAGCAGAGCCTATGGTGTAAATAATCGATAGTCCATATCTCGGAAACTATAAAAGAAAATGCAATTTGGCAACCGCCAATGTAATTAGCATGCCGAATATTACTTGGAATGTGAATTGGAACGAAATCGCCAATAGATAAGACCATTTTACAATTTGGGCCCAAGTTAGAAGCAGAGCCTAAGGTGTAAATTATCGATAGTCCATATCACGGAAACTATAAGAGTTAATGCAATTTGGCAACCGGCAATGTAATTAGCATGCCGAATATTACTTGGAATGTGAATTGGAACGAAATCGCCAATAGATAAGACCATTTTACAATTTGGGCCCAAGTTAGAAGCAGAGCCTAAGGTGTAAATTATCGATAGTCCATATCTCGGAAACTATAAGAGATAATGCAATTTGGCAACCGGCAATGTAATTAGCATGCCGAATATTACTTGGAATGTGAATTGGAACGAAATTGCCAATAGATAAGTCCATTTTACAATTTGGGCCCAAGTTAGAAGCAGAGCCTAAGGAGTAAATTATCGATAGTCCATATCTCTGAAACTATAAGAGATAATGCAATTTCGCAACCGGCAATGTAATTAGCATGCCGAATATTACTTGGAATGTGAATTGGGACGAAATCGCCAATAGATAAGGCCATTTTACAATTTGGGCCCAAGTTAGAAGCAGAGCCTAAGGTGTAAATTATCGATAGTCCATATCTCGGAAACTATAAGAGATAATGCAATTTGGCAACCGGCAATGTAATTAGCATGCCGAATATTACTTGGAATGTGAATTGGAACGAAATCGCCAATAGATAAGACCATTTTACAATTTGGGCCCAAGTTAGAAGCAGAGCCTAAGGTGTAAATTATTGATAGTCCATATCTCGGAAACTATAAGAGATAATGCAATTTCGCAACCGGCAATGTAATTAGCATGCCGAATATTACTAGGAGTGTGAATTGGAACGAAATCGCCAATAGATAAGACCATTTTACAATTTGGGCCCAAGTTAGAAGCAGAGCCTAAGGTGTAAATTATCGATAGTCCATATCTCGGAAACTATAAGAGATAATGCAATTTGGCAACCGGCAATGTAATTAGCATGCCGAATATTACTTGGAATGTGAATTGGAACGAAATCGCCAATAGATAAGACCATTTTACAATTTGGGCCCAAGTTAGAAGCAGAGCTTAAGGTGTAAATTATCGATAGTCCATATCTCGGAAACTATAAGAGATAATGCAATTTGGCAACCGGCAATGTAATTAGCATGCCGAATATTACTTGGAATGTGAATTGGAACGAAATCGCCAATAGATAAGACCATTTTACAATTTGGGCCCAAGTTAGAAGCAGAGCCTAAGGTGTAAATTATCGATAGTCCATATCTCGGAAACTATAAGAGATAATGCAATTTGGCAACCGGCAATGTAATTAGCATGCCGAATATTACTTGGAATGTGAATTGGAACGAAATCGCCAATAGATAAGACTATTTTACAATTTGGGCCCAAGTTAGAAGCAGAGCCTAATGTGTAAATTATCGATAGTCCATATCTCGGAAACTATAAGAGATAATGCAATTTGGCAACCGGCAATGTAATTAGCATGCCGAATATTACTTGGAATGTGAATTGGAACGAAATCGCCAATAGATAAGACCATTTTACAATTTGGGCCCAAGTTAGAAGCAGAGCCTAAGGTGTAAATTATTGATAGTCCATATCTCGGAAACTATAAGAGATAATGCATTTTCGCAACCGGCAATGTAATTAGCATGCCGAATATCACTTGGAATGTGAATTGGGACGAAATCGCCAATAGATAAGACCATTTTACAATTTGGGCCCAAGTTAGAAGCAGAGCCTAAGGTGTAAATTATCGATAGTCCATATCTCCGAAACTATAAGAGATAATGCAATTTGGCAACCGGCAATGTAATTAGCATGCCGAATATTACTTGGAATGTGAATTGGAACGAAATCGCCAATAGATAAGACCATTTTACAATTTGGGCCCAAGTTAGAAGCAGAGCCTAAGGTGTAAATTATCGATAGTCCATATCTCGGAAACTATAAGAGATAATGCAATTTGGCAACCGGCAATGTAATTAGCATGCCGAATATTACTTGGAATGTGAATTGGAACGAAATCGCCAATAGATAAGACCATTTTACAATTTGGGCCCAAGTTAGAAGCAGATCCTAAGGTGTAAATTATCGATAGTCCATATCTCGGAAACTATAAGAGATAATGCAATTTGGCAACCGGCAATGTAATTAGCATGCCGAATATTACTTGGAATGTGAATTGGAACGAAATCGCCAATAGATAAGACCATTTTACAATTTGGGCCCAAGTTAGAAGCAGAGCCTAAGGTGTAAATTATCGATAGTCCATATCTCGGAAACTATAAGAGATAATGCAATTTGGCAACCGGCAATGTAATTAGCATGCCGAATATTACTTGGAATGTGAATTGGAACGAAATCGCCAATAGATAAGACCATTTTACAATTTGGACCCAAGTTAGAAGCAGAGCCTAAGGTGTAAATTATTGATAGTCCATATCTCGGAAACTATAAGAGATAATGCAATTTGGCAACCGGCAATGTAATTAGCATTCCGAATATTACTTGGAATGTGAATTGGAACGAAATCGCCAATAGATAAGACCATTTTACAATTTGGGCCCAAGTTAGAAGCAGAGCCTAAGGTGTAAATTATCGATAGTCCATATCTCGGAAACTATAAGAGATAATGCAATTTGGCAACCGGCAATGTAATTAGCATGCCGAATATTACTTGGAATGTGAATTGGAACGAAATCGCCAATAGGTAAGACCATTTTACAATTTGGGCCCGAGTTAGAAGCAGAGCCTAAGGTGTAAATTATCGATAGTCCATATCTCGGAAAATATAAGAGATAATACAATTTGGCAACCGGCAATGTAATTAGCATGCCGAATATTACTTGGAATGTGAATTGGAACGAAATCGATAATAGATAAGACCATTTTACAATTTGGGAGCAAGTTAGAAGCAGAGACTAAGGTGTAAATTATCGATAGTCCATATCTCGGAAACTATAAGAGATAATGCAATTTGGCAACCGGCAATGTAATTAGCATGCCGAATATTACTTGGAATGTGAATTGGAACGAAATCGCCAATAGATAAGACCATTTTACAATTTGGGCCCAAGTTAGAAGCAGAGCCTATGGTGTAAATTATCGATAGTCCATATCTCGGAAACTATAAGAGATAATGCAATTTGGCAACCGGCAATGTAATTAGCATGCCCAATATTACTTGGAATGTGAATTGGAACGAAATCGCCAATAGATAAGACCATTTTACAATTTCGGCCCAAGTTAGAAGCAGAGCCTAAGGTGTAAATTATCGATAGTCCATATCTCGGAAACTATAAGAGATAATTCAATTTGGCAACCGGCAATGTAATTAGCATGCCGAATATTACTTGGAATGAGAATTGGAACGAAATCGCCAATAGATAAGACCATTTTACAATTTGGGCCCAAGTTAGAAGCAGAGCCTAAGGTGTAAATTATCGATAGTCCATATCTCGGAAACTATAAGAGATAATGCAATTTGGCAACCGGCAATGTAATTAGCATGCCGAATATTACTTGGAATGTGAATTGGAACGAAATCGCCAATAGATAAGACCATTTTACAATTTGGGAGCAAGTTAGAAGCAGAGCCTAAGGTGTAAATTATCGATAGTCCATATCTCGGAAACTATAAGAGATAATGCAATTTGGCAACCGGCAATGTAATTAGCATGCCGAATATTACTTGGAATGTGAATTGGAACGAAATCGCCAATAGATAAGACCATTTTACAATTTGGGCCCAAGTTAGAAGCAGAGCCTATGGTGTAAATTATCGATAGTCCATATCTCGGAAACTATAAGAGATAATGCAATTTGGCAACCGGCAATGTAATTAGCATGCCGAATATTACTTGGAATGTGAATTGGAACGAAATCGCCAATAGATAAGACCATTTTACAATTTGGGCCCAAGTTAGAAGCAGAGCCTAAGGTGTAAATTATCGATAGTTCATATCTCGGAAACTATAAGAGATAATGCAATTTGGCAACCGGCAATGTAATTAGCATGCCGAATATTACTTGGAATGTGAATTGGAACGAAATCGCCAATAGTTAAGACCATTTTACAATTTGGGCCCAAGTTAGAAGCAGAGCCTAAGGTGTAAATTATCGATAGTCCATATCTCGGAAACTATAAGAGATAATGCAATTTGGCAACCGGCAATGTAATTAGCATGCCGAATATTACTTGGAATGTGAATTGGAACGAAATCGCCAATAGATAAGACCATTTTACAATTTGGGCCCAAGTTAGAAGCAGAGCCTAAGGTGTAAATTATCGATAGTCCATATCTCGGAAACTATAAGAGATAATGCAATTTGGCAACCGGCAATGTAATTAGCATGCCCAATATTACTTGGAATGTGAATTGGAACGAAATCGCCAATAGATAAGACCATTTTACAATTTGAGCCCAAGTTAGAAGCAGAGCCTAAGGTGTAAATTATCGATAGTCCATATCTCGGAAACTATAAGAGATAATGCAATTTGGCAACCGGCAATGTAATTAGCATGCCGAATATTACTTGGAATGTGAATTGGAACGAAATCGCCAATAGATAAGACCATTTTACAATTTGGGCCCAAGTTAGAAGCAGAGCCTAAGGTGTAAATTATCGATAGTCCATATCTCGGAAACTATAAGAGATAGTGCAATTTGGCAACCGGCAATGTAATTAGCATGCCGAATATTACTTGGAATGTGAATTGGAACGAAATCGCCAATAGATAAGACCATTTTACAATTTGGGCCCAAGTTAGAAGCAGAGCCTAAGGTGTAAATTATCGATAGTCCGTATCTCGGAAACTATAAGAGATAATGCAATTTGGCAACCGGCAATGTAATTAGCATACCGAATATTACTTGGAATGTGAATTGGAACGAAATCGCCAATAGGTAAGACCATTTTACAATTTGATCCCAAGTTAGAAGCAGAGCCTATGGTGTAAATAATCGATAGTCCATATCTCGGAAACTATAAGAGAAAATGCAATTTGGCAACCGCCAATGTAATTAGCATGCCGAATATTACTTGGAATGTGAATTGGAACGAAATCGCCAATAGATAAGACCATTTTACAATTTGGGCCCAAGTTAGAAGCAGAGCCTAAGGTGTAAATTATCGATAGTCCATATCACGGAAACTATAAGAGTTAATGCAATTTGGCAACCGGCAATGTAATTAGCATGCCGAATATTACTTGGAATGTGAATTGGAACGAAATCGCCAATAGATAAGACCATTTTACAATTTGGGCCCAAGTTAGAAGCAGAGCCTAAGGTGTAAATTATCGATAGTCCATATCTCGGAAACTATAAGAGATAATGCAATTTGGCAACCGGCAATGTAATTAGCATGCCGAATATTACTTGGAATGTGAATTGGAACGAAATTGCCAATAGATAAGTCCATTTTACAATTTGGGCCCAAGTTAGAAGCAGAGCCTAAGGAGTAAATTATCGATAGTCCATATCTCTGAAACTATAAGAGATAATGCAATTTCGCAACCGGCAATGTAATTAGCATGCCGAATATTACTTGGAATGTGAATTGGGACGAAATCGCCAATAGATAAGGCCATTTTACAATTTGGGCCCAAGTTAGAAGCAGAGCCTAAGGTGTAAATTATCGATAGTCCATATCTCGGAAACTATAAGAGATAATGCAATTTGGCAACCGGCAATGTAATTAGCATGCCGAATATTACTTGGAATGTGAATTGGAACGAAATCGCCAATAGATAAGACCATTTTACAATTTGGGCCCAAGTTAGAAGCAGAGCCTAAGGTGTAAATTATTGATAGTCCATATCTCGGAAACTATAAGAGATAATGCAATTTCGCAACCGGCAATGTAATTAGCATGCCGAATATTACTAGGAGTGTGAATTGGAACGAAATCGCCAATAGATAAGACCATTTTACAATTTGGGCCCAAGTTAGAAGCAGAGCCTAAGGTGTAAATTATCGATAGTCCATATCTCGGAAACTATAAGAGATAATGCAATTTGGCAACCGGCAATGTAATTAGCATGCCGAATATTACTTGGAATGTGAATTGGAACGAAATCGCCAATAGATAAGACCATTTTACAATTTGGGCCCAAGTTAGAAGCAGAGCTTAAGGTGTAAATTATCGATAGTCCATATCTCGGAAACTATAAGAGATAATGCAATTTGGCAACCGGCAATGTAATTAGCATGCCGAATATTACTTGGAATGTGAATTGGAACGAAATCGCCAATAGATAAGACCATTTTACAATTTGGGCCCAAGTTAGAAGCAGAGCCTAAGGTGTAAATTATCGATAGTCCATATCTCGGAAACTATAAGAGATAATGCAATTTGGCAACCGGCAATGTAATTAGCATGCCGAATATTACTTGGAATGTGAATTGGAACGAAATCGCCAATAGATAAGACCATTTTACAATTTGGGCCCAAGTTAGAAGCAGAGCCTAATGTGTAAATTATCGATAGTCCATATCTCGGAAACTATAAGAGATAATGCAATTTGGCAACCGGCAATGTAATTAGCATGCCGAATATTACTTGGAATGTGAATTGGAACGAAATCGCCAATAGATAAGACCATTTTACAATTTGGGCCCAAGTTAGAAGCAGAGCCTAAGGTGTAAATTATTGATAGTCCATATCTCGGAAACTATAAGAGATAATGCATTTTCGCAACCGGCAATGTAATTAGCATGCCGAATATCACTTGGAATGTGAATTGGGACGAAATCGCCAATAGATAAGACCATTTTACAATTTGGGCCCAAGTTAGAAGCAGAGCCTAAGGTGTAAATTATCGATAGTCCATATCTCCGAAACTATAAGAGATAATGCAATTTGGCAACCGGCAATGTAATTAGCATGCCGAATATTACTTGGAATGTGAATTGGAACGAAATCGCCAATAGATAAGACCATTTTACAATTTGGGCCCAAGTTAGAAGCAGAGCCTAAGGTGTAAATTATCGATAGTCCATATCTCGGAAACTATAAGAGATAATGCAATTTGGCAACCGGCAATGTAATTAGCATGCCGAATATTACTTGGAATGTGAATTGGAACGAAATCGCCAATAAGTAAGACCATTTTACAATTTGGGCCCAAGTTAGAAGCGGAGCCTAAGGTGTAAATTATCGATAGTCCATATCTCGGAAACTATAAGAGATAATTCAATTTGGCAACCGACAATGTAATTAGCATGCCGAATATTACTTGGAATGTGAATTGGAACGAAATCGCCAATAGATAAGACCATTTTACAATTTGGGCCCAAGTTAGAAGCAGAGCCTAAGGTGTAAATTATCGATAGTCCATATCTCGGAAACTATAAGAGATAATGCAATTTGGCAACCGGCAATGTAATTAGCATGCCGAATATTACTTGGAATGTGAATTGGAACGAAATCGCCAATAGATAAGACCATTTTACAATTTGGGCCCAAGTTAGAAGCAGAGCCTAAGGTGTAAATTATCGATAGTCCATATCTCGGAAACTATAAGAGATAATGCAATTTGGCAACCGGCAATGTAATTAGCATGCCGAATATTACTTGGAATGTGAATTGGAACGAAATCGCTAATAGATAAGACCATTTTACAATTTGGGCCCAAGTTAGAAGCAGAGCCTAAGGTGTAAATTATCGATAGTCCATATCTTGGAAACTATAAGAGATAATGCAATTTGGCAACCGGCAATGTAATTAGCATGCCGAATATTAATTGGAATGTGAATTGGAACGAAATCGCCAATAGATAAGACCATTTTACAATTTGGGCCCAAGTTAGAAGCAGAGCCTAAGGTGTAAATTATCGATAGTCCATATCTCGGAAACTATAAGAGATAATGCAATTTGGCAACCGGCAATGTAATTAGCATGCCGGATATTACCTGGAATGTGAATTGGATGGAAATCGCCAATAGATAAGACCATTTTACAATTTGGGCCCAAGTTAGAAGCAGAGCCTAAGGTGTAAATTATCGATAGTCCATATCTCGGAAACTATAAGAGATAATGCAATTTGACAACCGGCAATGTAATTAGCATGCCGAATATTACTTGGAATGTGAATTGGAACGAAATCGCCAATAGATAAGACGATTTTACAATTTGGGCCCAAGTTAGAAGCAGAGCCTAAGATGTAAATTATCGATAGTCCATATCTCGGAAACTATAAGAGATAATTCAATTTGGCAACCGGCAATGTAATTAGCATGCCGGATATTACTTGGAATGTGAATTGGAACGAAATCGCCAATAGATAAGACCATTTTACAATTTGGGCCCAAGTTAGAAGCAGAGCCTAAGGTGTAAATTACCGATAGTCCATATCTCGGAAACTATAAGAGATAATGCAATTTGGCAACCGGCAGTGTAATTAGCATGCCGAATATTAGTTGGAATGTGAATTGGAACGAAATCGCCAATAGATAAGACGATTTTACAATTTGGGCCCAAATTAGAGGCAGAGCCTAAGGTGTAAATTATCGATAGTCCATATCTCGGAAACTATAAGAGATAATGCAATTTGGCAACCGGCAATGTAATTAGCATGCCGAATATTACTTGGAATGTGAATTGGAACGAAATCGCCAATAGAGAAGACCATTTTACAATTTGGGCCCAAGTTAGAAGCAGAGCCTAAGGTGTAAATTATCGATAGTCCATATCTCGGAAACTATAAGAGATAATGCAATTTGGCAACCGGCAATGTAATTAGCATGCCGAATATTACTTGGAATGTGAATTGGAACGAAATCGCCAATAGAGAAGACCATTTTACAATTTGGGCCCAAGTTAGAAGCAGAGCCTAAGGTGTAAATTATCGATAGTCCATATCTCGGAAACTATAAGAGATAATGCAATTTGGCAACCGGCAATGTAATTAGCATGCCGAATATTACTTGGAATGTGAATTGGAACGAAATCGCCAATAGATAAGACCATTTTACAATTTGGGCCCAAGTTAGAAGCAGAGCCTAAGGTGTAAATTATCGATAGTCCATATCTCGGAAACTATAAGAGATAATGCAATTTGGCAACCGGCAATGTAATTAGCATGCCGAATATTACTTGGAATGTGAATTGGAACGAAATCGCCAATAGAGAAGACCATTTTACAATTTGGGCCCAAGTTAGAAGCCTAAGGTGTAAATTATCGATAGTCCATATCTCGGAAACTATAAGAGATAATGCAATTTGGCAACCGGCAATGTAATTAGCATGCCGAATATTACTTGTAATGTGAATTGGAACGAAAACGCCAATAGATAAGACCATTTTACAATTTGGTCCCAAGTTAGAAGCAGAGGCTAAGGTGTAAATTATCGATAGTCCATATTTCGGAAACTATAAGAGATAATGCAATTTGGCAACCGGCAATGTAATTATCATGCCGAATATTACTTGGATTGTGAATTGGAACGAAATCGCCAATAGATAAGACCATTTTACAATTTGGGCCCAAGTTAGAAGCAGAGCCTAAGGTGTAAATTATTGATAGTCCATATCTCGGAAACTATAAGAGATAATGCAATTTGGCAACCGGCAATGTAATTAGCATGCCGAATATTACTTGGAATGTGAATTGGAACGAAATCGCCAATAGATAAGACCATTTTACAATTTGGGCCCAAGTTAGAAGCAGAGCCTAAGGTGTAAATTATTGATAGTCCATATCTCGGAAACTATAAGAGATAATGCAATTTCGCAACCGGCAATGTAATTAGCATGCCGAATATTACTTGGAGTGTGAATTGGAACGAAATCGCCAATAGATAAGACCATTTTACAATTTGGGCCCAAGTTAGAAGCAGAGCCTAAGGTGTAAATTATCGATAGTCCATATCTCGGAAACTATAAGAGATAATGCAATTTGGCAACCGGCAATGTAATTAGCATGCCGAATATTACTTGGAATGTGAATTGGAACGAAATCGCCAATAGATAAGACCATTTTACAATTTGGGCCCAAGTTAGAAGCAGAGCCTAATGTGTAAATTATCGATAGTCCATATCTCGGAAACTATAAGAGATAATGCAATTTGGCAACCGGCAATGTAATTAGCATGCCGAATATTACTTGGAATGTGAATTGGAACGAAATCGCCAATAGATAAGACCATTTTACAATTTGGGCCCAAGTTAGAAGCAGAGCCTAAGGTGTAAATTATTGATAGTCCATATCTCGGAAACTATAAGAGATAATGCATTTTCGCAACCGGCAATGTAATTAGCATGCCGAATATCACTTGGAATGTGAATTGGGACGAAATCGCCAATAGATAAGACCATTTTACAATTTGGGCCCAAGTTAGAAGCAGAGCCTAAGGTGTAAATTATCGATAGTCCATATCTCCGAAACTATAAGAGATAATGCAATTTGGCAACCGGCAATGTAATTAGCATGCCGAATATTACTTGGAATGTGAATTGGAACGAAATCGCCAATAGATAAGACCATTTTACAATTTGGGCCCAAGTTAGAAGCAGAGCCTAAGGTGTAAATTATCGATAGTCCATATCTCGGAAACTATAAGAGATAATGCAATTTGGCAACCGGCAATGTAATTAGCATGCCGAATATTACTTGGAATGTGAATTGGAACGAAATCGCCAATAAGTAAGACCATTTTACAATTTGGGCCCAAGTTAGAAGCGGAGCCTAAGGTGTAAATTATCGATAGTCCATATCTCGGAAACTATAAGAGATAATTCAATTTGGCAACCGACAATGTAATTAGCATGCCGAATATTACTTGGAATGTGAATTGGAACGAAATCGCCAATAGATAAGACCATTTTACAATTTGGGCCCAAGTTAGAAGCAGAGCCTAAGGTGTAAATTATCGATAGTCCATATCTCGGAAACTATAAGAGATAATGCAATTTGGCAACCGGCAATGTAATTAGCATGCCGAATATTACTTGGAATGTGAATTGGAACGAAATCGCCAATAGATAAGACCATTTTACAATTTGGGCCCAAGTTAGAAGCAGAGCCTAAGGTGTAAATTATCGATAGTCCATATCTCGGAAACTATAAGAGATAATGCAATTTGGCAACCGGCAATGTAATTAGCATGCCGAATATTACTTGGAATGTGAATTGGAACGAAATCGCTAATAGATAAGACCATTTTACAATTTGGGCCCAAGTTAGAAGCAGAGCCTAAGGTGTAAATTATCGATAGTCCATATCTTGGAAACTATAAGAGATAATGCAATTTGGCAACCGGCAATGTAATTAGCATGCCGAATATTAATTGGAATGTGAATTGGAACGAAATCGCCAATAGATAAGACCATTTTACAATTTGGGCCCAAGTTAGAAGCAGAGCCTAAGGTGTAAATTATCGATAGTCCATATCTCGGAAACTATAAGAGATAATGCAATTTGGCAACCGGCAATGTAATTAGCATGCCGGATATTACCTGGAATGTGAATTGGATGGAAATCGCCAATAGATAAGACCATTTTACAATTTGGGCCCAAGTTAGAAGCAGAGCCTAAGGTGTAAATTATCGATAGTCCATATCTCGGAAACTATAAGAGATAATGCAATTTGACAACCGGCAATGTAATTAGCATGCCGAATATTACTTGGAATGTGAATTGGAACGAAATCGCCAATAGATAAGACGATTTTACAATTTGGGCCCAAGTTAGAAGCAGAGCCTAAGATGTAAATTATCGATAGTCCATATCTCGGAAACTATAAGAGATAATTCAATTTGGCAACCGGCAATGTAATTAGCATGCCGGATATTACTTGGAATGTGAATTGGAACGAAATCGCCAATAGATAAGACCATTTTACAATTTGGGCCCAAGTTAGAAGCAGAGCCTAAGGTGTAAATTACCGATAGTCCATATCTCGGAAACTATAAGAGATAATGCAATTTGGCAACCGGCAGTGTAATTAGCATGCCGAATATTAGTTGGAATGTGAATTGGAACGAAATCGCCAATAGATAAGACGATTTTACAATTTGGGCCCAAATTAGAGGCAGAGCCTAAGGTGTAAATTATCGATAGTCCATATCTCGGAAACTATAAGAGATAATGCAATTTGGCAACCGGCAATGTAATTAGCATGCCGAATATTACTTGGAATGTGAATTGGAACGAAATCGCCAATAGAGAAGACCATTTTACAATTTGGGCCCAAGTTAGAAGCAGAGCCTAAGGTGTAAATTATCGATAGTCCATATCTCGGAAACTATAAGAGATAATGCAATTTGGCAACCGGCAATGTAATTAGCATGCCGAATATTACTTGGAATGTGAATTGGAACGAAATCGCCAATAGAGAAGACCATTTTACAATTTGGGCCCAAGTTAGAAGCAGAGCCTAAGGTGTAAATTATCGATAGTCCATATCTCGGAAACTATAAGAGATAATGCAATTTGGCAACCGGCAATGTAATTAGCATGCCGAATATTACTTGGAATGTGAATTGGAACGAAATCGCCAATAGATAAGACCATTTTACAATTTGGGCCCAAGTTAGAAGCAGAGCCTAAGGTGTAAATTATCGATAGTCCATATCTCGGAAACTATAAGAGATAATGCAATTTGGCAACCGGCAATGTAATTAGCATGCCGAATATTACTTGGAATGTGAATTGGAACGAAATCGCCAATAGAGAAGACCATTTTACAATTTGGGCCCAAGTTAGAAGCCTAAGGTGTAAATTATCGATAGTCCATATCTCGGAAACTATAAGAGATAATGCAATTTGGCAACCGGCAATGTAATTAGCATGCCGAATATTACTTGTAATGTGAATTGGAACGAAAACGCCAATAGATAAGACCATTTTACAATTTGGGCCCAAGTTAGAAGCAGAGGCTAAGGTGTAAATTATCGATAGTCCATATTTCGGAAACTATAAGAGATAATGCAATTTGGCAACCGGCAATGTAATTATCATGCCGAATATTACTTGGAATGTGAATTGGAACGAAATCGCCAATAGATAAGACCATTTTACAATTTGGGCCCAAGTTAGAAGCAGAGCCTAAGGTGTAAATTATTGATAGTCCATATCTCGGAAACTATAAGAGATAATGCAATTTGGCAACCGGCAATGTAATTAGCATGCCGAATATTACTTGGAATGTGAATTGGAACGAAATCGCCAATAGATAAGACCATTTTACAATTTGGGCCCAAGTTAGAAGCAGAGCCTAAGGTGTAAATTATTGATAGTCCATATCTCGGAAACTATAAGAGATAATGCAATTTCGCAACCGGCAATGTAATTAGCATGCCGAATATTACTTGGAGTGTGAATTGGAACGAAATCGCCAATAGATAAGACCATTTTACAATTTGGGCCCAAGTTAGAAGCAGAGCCTAAGGTGTAAATTATCGATAGTCCATATCTCGGAAACTATAAGAGATAATGCAATTTGGCAACCGGCAATGTAATTAGCATGCCGAATATTACTTGGAATGTGAATTGGAACGAAATCGCCAATAGATAAGACCATTTTACAATTTGGGAACAAGTTAGAAGCAGAGCCTAAGGTGTAAATTATCGATAGTCCATATCTCGGAAACTATAAGAGATAATGCAATTTGGCAACCGGCAATGTAATTAGCATGCCGAGTATTACTTGGAATGTGAATTGGAACGAAATCGCCAATAGATAAGACCATTTTACAATTTGGGCCCAAGTTAGAAGCAGAGCCTAAGGTGTAAATTATCGATAGTCCATATCTCGGAAACTATAAGAGATAATGCAATTTGGCAACCGGCAATGTAATTAGCATGCCGAATATTACTTGGAATGTGAATTGGAACGAAATCGCCAATAGATAAGACCATTTTACAATTTGGGCCCAAGTTAGAAGCAGAGCCTAAGGTGTAAATTATTGATAGTCCATATCTCGGAAACTATAAGAGATAATGCAATTTCGCAATCGGCAATGTAATTAGAATGCCGAATATCACTTGGAATGTGAATTGGGACGAAATCGCCAATAGATAAGACCATTTTACAATTTGGGCCCAAGTTAGAAGCAGAGCCTAAGGTGTAAATTATCGATAGTCCATATCTCGGAAACTATAAGAGATAATGCAATTTGGCAACCGGCAATGTAATTAGCATGCCGAATATTATTTGGAATGTGAATTGGAACGAAATCGCCAATAGATAAGACCATTTTAAAATTTGGGCCCAAGTTAGAAGCAGAGCCTAAGGTGTAAATTATTGATAGTCCATATCTCGGAAACTATAAGAGATAATGCAATTTCGCAACCGGTAATGTAATTAGCATGCCGAATATCACTTGGAATGTGAATTGGGACGAAATCGCCAATAGATAAGACCATTTTACAATTTGGGCCCAAGTTAGAAGCAGAGCCTAAGGTGTAAATTATCGATAGTCCATATCTCGGAAACTATAAGAGATAATGCAATTTGGCAACCGGCAATGTAATTAGCATGCCGAATATTACTTGGAATGTGAATTGGAACGAAATCGCCAATAGATAAGACCATTTTACAATTTGGGCCCAAGTTAGAAGCAGAGCCTAAGGTGTAAATTATCGATAGTCCATATCTCGGAAACTATAAGAGATAATGCAATTTGGCAACCGGCAATGTAATTAGCATGCCGAATATTACTTGGAATGTGAATTGGAACGAAATCGCCAATAGATAAGACCATTTTACAATTTGGGCCCAAGTTATAAGCAGAGCCTATGGTGTAAATTATCGATAGTCCATATCTCGGAAACTATAAGAGATAATGCAATTTGGCAACCGGCAATGTAATTAGCATGCCGAATATTACTTGGAATATGAATTGGAACGAAATCGCCAATAGATAAGACCATTTTACAATTTGGGCCCAAGTTAGAAGCAGAGCCTAAGGTGTAAATTATCGATAGTCCATATCTCGGAAACTATAAGAGTTAATGCAATTTGGCAACCGGCAATGTAATTAGCATGCCGAATATTACTTGGAATGTGAATTGGAACGAAATCGCCAATAGATAAGACCATTTTACAATTTGGGCCCAAGTTAGAAGCAGAGCCTAAGGTGTAAATTATTGATAGTCCATATCTCGGAAACTATAAGAGATAATGCAATTTCGCAACCGGCAATGTAATTAGCATGCCGAATATTACTTGGAGTGTGAATTGGAACGAAATCGCCAATAGGTAAGACCATTTTACAATTTGGGCCCAAGTTAGAAGCAGAGCCTAAGGTGTAAATTATCGATAGTCCATATCTCGGAAACTATAAGAGATAATGCAATTTGGCAACCGGCAATGTAATTAGCATGCCGAATATTACTTGGAATGTGAATTGGAACGAAATCGCCAATAGATAAGGCCATTTTACAATTTGGGCCCAAGTTAGAAGCAGAGCCTAAGGTGTAAATTATCGATAGTCCATATCTCGGAAACTATAAGAGATAATGCAATTTGGCAACCGGCAATGTAATTACCATGCCGAATATTACTTGGAATGTGAATTGGAACGAAATCGCCAATAGATAAGACCATTTTACAATTTGGGCCCAAGTTAGAAGCAGAGCCTAAGGTGTAAATTATTGATAGTCCATATCTCGGAAACTATAAGAGATAATGCAATTTCGCAACCGGCAATGTAATTAGCATGCCGAATATTACTTGGAGTGTGAATTGGAACGAAATCGCCAATAGATAAGACCATTTTACAATTTGGGCCCAAGTTAGAAGCAGAGCCTAAGGTGTAAATTATCGATAGTCCATATCTCGGAAACTATAAGAGATAATGCAATTTGGCAACCGGCAATGTAATTAGCATGCCGAATATTACTTGGAATGTGAATTGGAACGAAATCGCCAATAGATAAGACCATTTTACAATTTGGGAACAAGTTAGAAGCAGAGCCTAAGGTGTAAATTATCGATAGTCCATATCTCGGAAACTATAAGAGATAATGCAATTTGGCAACCGGCAATGTAATTAGCATGCCGAGTATTACTTGGAATGTGAATTGGAACGAAATCGCCAATAGATAAGACCATTTTACAATTTGGGCCCAAGTTAGAAGCAGAGCCTAAGGTGTAAATTATCGATAGTCCATATCTCGGAAACTATAAGAGATAATGCAATTTGGCAACCGGCAATGTAATTAGCATGCCGAATATTACTTGGAATGTGAATTGGAACGAAATCGCCAATAGATAAGACCATTTTACAATTTGGGCCCAAGTTAGAAGCAGAGCCTAAGGTGTAAATTATTGATAGTCCATATCTCGGAAACTATAAGAGATAATGCAATTTCGCAATCGGCAATGTAATTAGCATGCCGAATATCACTTGGAATGTGAATTGGGACGAAATCGCCAATAGATAAGACCATTTTACAATTTGGGCCCAAGTTAGAAGCAGAGCCTAAGGTGTAAATTATCGATAGTCCATATCTCGGAAACTATAAGAGATAATGCAATTTGGCAACCGGCAATGTAATTAGCATGCCGAATATTATTTGGAATGTGAATTGGAACGAAATCGCCAATAGATAAGACCATTTTAAAATTTGGGCCCAAGTTAGAAGCAGAGCCTAAGGTGTAAATTATTGATAGTCCATATCTCGGAAACTATAAGAGATAATGCAATTTCGCAACCGGTAATGTAATTAGCATGCCGAATATCACTTGGAATGTGAATTGGGACGAAATCGCCAATAGATAAGACCATTTTACAATTTGGGCCCAAGTTAGAAGCAGAGCCTAAGGTGTAAATTATCGATAGTCCATATCTCGGAAACTATAAGAGATAATGCAATTTGGCAACCGGCAATGTAATTAGCATGCCGAATATTACTTGGAATGTGAATTGGAACGAAATCGCCAATAGATAAGACCATTTTACAATTTGGGCCCAAGTTAGAAGCAGAGCCTAAGGTGTAAATTATCGATAGTCCATATCTCGGAAACTATAAGAGATAATGCAATTTGGCAACCGGCAATGTAATTAGCATGCCGAATATTACTTGGAATGTGAATTGGAACGAAATCGCCAATAGATAAGACCATTTTACAATTTGGGCCCAAGTTATAAGCAGAGCCTATGGTGTAAATTATCGATAGTCCATATCTCGGAAACTATAAGAGATAATGCAATTTGGCAACCGGCAATGTAATTAGCATGCCGAATATTACTTGGAATATGAATTGGAACGAAATCGCCAATAGATAAGACCATTTTACAATTTGGGCCCAAGTTAGAAGCAGAGCCTAAGGTGTAAATTATCGATAGTCCATATCTCGGAAACTATAAGAGTTAATGCAATTTGGCAACCGGCAATGTAATTAGCATGCCGAATATTACTTGGAATGTGAATTGGAACGAAATCGCCAATAGATAAGACCATTTTACAATTTGGGCCCAAGTTAGAAGCAGAGCCTAAGGTGTAAATTATTGATAGTCCATATCTCGGAAACTATAAGAGATAATGCAATTTCGCAACCGGCAATGTAATTAGCATGCCGAATATTACTTGGAGTGTGAATTGGAACGAAATCGCCAATAGGTAAGACCATTTTACAATTTGGGCCCAAGTTAGAAGCAGAGCCTAAGGTGTAAATTATCGATAGTCCATATCTCGGAAACTATAAGAGATAATGCAATTTGGCAACCGGCAATGTAATTAGCATGCCGAATATTACTTGGAATGTGAATTGGAACGAAATCGCCAATAGATAAGGCCATTTTACAATTTGGGCCCAAGTTAGAAGCAGAGCCTAAGGTGTAAATTATCGATAGTCCATATCTCGGAAACTATAAGAGATAATGCAATTTGGCAACCGGCAATGTAATTACCATGCCGAATATTACTTGGAATGTGAATTGGAACGAAATCGCCAATAGATAAGACCATTTTACAATTTGGGCCCAAGTTAGAAGCAGAGCCTAAGGTGTAAATTATTGATAGTCCATATCTCGGAAACTATAAGAGATAATGCAATTTCGCAACCGGCAATGTAATTAGCATGCCGAATATTACTTGGAGTGTGAATTGGAACGAAATCGCCAATAGATAAGACCATTTTACAATTTGGGCCCAAGTTAGAAGCAGAGCCTAAGGTGTAAATTATCGATAGTCCATATCTCGGAAACTATAAGAGATAATGCAATTTGGCAACCGGCAATGTAATGAGCATGCCGAATATTACTTGGAATGTGAATTGGAACGAAATCGCCAATAGATAAGACCATTTTACAATTTGGGCCCAAGTTAGAAGCAGAGCCTAAGGTGTAAATTATCGATAGTCCATATCTCGGAAACTATAAGAGTTAATGCAATTTGGCAACCGGCAATGTAATTAGCATGCCGAATATTACTTGGAATGTGAATTGGAACGAAATCGCCAATAGATAAGACCATTTTACAATTTGGGCCCAAGTTAGAAGCAGAGCCTAAGGTGTAAATTATCGATAGTCCATATCTCGGAAACTATAAGAGATAATGCAATTTGGCAACCGGCACTGTAATTAGCATGCCGAATATTACTTGGAATGTGAATTGGAACGAAATCGCCAATAGATAAGACCATTTTACAATTTGGGCCCAAGTTAGAAGCAGAGCCTAAGGTGTAAATTATTGATAGTCCATATCTCGGAAACTATAAGAGATAATGCAATTTAGCAACCGGCAATGTAATTAGCATGCCGAATATCACTTGGAATGTGAATTGGGACGAAATCGCCAATAGATAAGACCATTTTACAATTTGGGCCCAAGTTAGAAGCAGAGCCTAAGGTGTAAATTATCGATAGTCCATATCTCGGAAACTATAAGAGATAATGCAATTTGGCAACCGGCAATGTAATTAGCATGCCGAATATTACTTGGAATGTGAATTGGAACGAAATCGCCAATAGATAAGACCATTTTACAATTTGGGCCCAAGTTAGAAGCAGAGCCTAAGGTGTAAATTATCGATAGTACATATCTCGGAAACTATAAGAGATAATGCAATTTGGCAACCGGCAATGTAATTAGCATGCCGAATATTACTTGGAATGTAAATTGGAACGAAATCGCCAATAGGTAAGACCATTTTACAATTTGGGCCCAGGTTAGAAGCAGAGCCTAAGGTGTAAATTATCGATAGTCCATATCTCGGAAACTATAAGAGATAATGCAATTTGGCAACCGGCAATGTAATTAGCATGCCGTATATTACTTGGAATGTGAATTGGAACGAAATCGCCAATAGATAAGACCATTTTAAAATTTGGGCCCAAGTTAGAAGCAGAGCCTAAGGTGTAAATTATCGATAGTCCATATCTCGGAAACTATAAGAGATAATGCAATTTCGCAACCGGCAATGTAATTAGCATGCCGAATATCACTTGGAATGTGAATTGGGACGAAATCGCCAATAGATAAGACCATTTTACAATTTGGGCCCAAGTTAGAAGCAGAGCCTAAGGTGTAAATTATCGATAGTCCATATCTCGGAAACTATAAGAGATAATGCAATTTGGCAAACGGCAATGTAATTAGCATGCCGAATATTACTTGGAATGTGAATTGGAACGAAATCGCCAATAGATAAGACCATTTTACAATTTGGGCCCAAGTTAGAAGCAGAGCCTAAGGTGTAAATTATCGATAGTCCATATCTCGGAAACTATAAGAGATAATGCAATTTGGCAACCGGCAATGTAATTAGCATGCCGAATATTACTTGGAATGTGAATTGGAACGAAATCGCCAATAGATAAGACCATTTTACAATTTGGGCCCAAGTTAGAAGCAGAGCCTAAGGTGTAAATTATCGATAGTCCATATCTCGGAAACTATAAGAGATAATTCAATTTGGCAACCGGCAATGTAATTAGCATGCCGGATATTACCTGGAATGTGAATTGGGACGAAATCGCCAATAGATAAGACCATTTTACAATTTGGGCCCAAGTTAGAAGCAGAGCCTAAGGTGTAAATTATCGATAGTCCATTTCTCGGAAACTATAAGAGATAATGCAATTTGGCAACCGGCAATGTAATTAGCATGCCGAATATTACTTGGAATGTGAATTGGAACGAAATCGCCAATAGATAAGACGATTTTACAATTTGGGCCCAAGTTAGAAGCAGAGCCTAAGATGTAAATTATCGATAGTCCATATCTCGGAAACTATAAGAGATAATGCAATTTGGCAACCGGCAATGTAATTAGCATGCCGAATATTACTTGGAATGTGAATTGGAACGAAATCGCCAATAGATAAGACCATTTTACAATTTGGGCCCAAGTTAGAAGCAGAGCTTAAGGTGTAAATTATCGATAGTCCATATCTCGGAAACTATAAGAGATAATGCAATTTGGCAACCGGCAATGTAATTAGCATGCCGAATATTACTTGGAATGTGAATTGGAACGAAATCGCTAATAGATAAGACCATTTTACAATTTGGGCCCAAGTTAGAAGCAGAGCCTAAGGTGTAAATTATCGATAGTCCATATCTCGGAAACTATAAGAGATAATGCAATTTGGCAACCGGCAATGTAATTAGCATGCCGAATATTACTTGGAATGTGAATTGGAACGAAATCGCCAATAGGTAAGACCATTTTACAATTTGGGCCCAAGTTAGAAGCAGAGCCTAAGGTGTAAATTATCGATAGTCCATATCTCGGAAACTATAAGAGATAATTCAATTTGGCAACCGACAATGTAATTAGCATGCCGAATATTACTTGGAATGTGAATTGGAACGAAATCGCCAATAGATAAGACCATTTTACAATTTGGGCCCAAGTTAGAAGCAGAGCCTAAGGTGTAAATTATCGATAGTCCATATCTCGGAAACTATAAGAGATAATGCAATTTGGCAACCGGCAATGTAATTAGCATGCCGGATATTACCTGGAATGTGAATTGGAAGGAAATCGCCAATAGATAAGACCATTTTACAATTTGGGCCCAAGTTAGAAGCAGAGCCTAAGGTGTAAATTATCGATAGTCCATATCTCGGAAACTATAAGAGATAATGCAATTTGGCAACCGGCAATGTAATTAGCATGCCGAATATTACTTGGAATGTGAATTGGAACGAAATCGCCAATAGATAAGACGATTTTACAATTTGGGCCCAAGTTAGAAGCAGAGCCTAAGATGTAAATTATCGATAGTCCATATCTCGGAAACTATAAGAGATAATTCAATTTGGCAACCGGCAATGTAATTAGCATGCCGGATATTACTTGGAATGTGAATTGGAACGAAATCGCCAATAGATAAGACCATTTTACAATTTGGGCCCAAGTTAGAAGCAGAGCCTAAGGTGTAAATTACCGATAGTCCATATCTCGGAAACTATAAGAGATAATGCAATTTGGCAACCGGCAATGTAATTAGCATGCCGAATATTAGTTGGAATGTGAATTGGAACGAAATCGCCAATAGATAAGACGATTTTACAATTTGGGCCCAAATTAGAGGCAGAGCCTAAGGTGTAAATTATCGATAGTCCATATCTCGGAAACTATAAGAGATAATGCAATTTGGCAACCGGCAATGTAATTAGCATGCCGAATATTACTTGGAATGTGAATTGGAACGAAATCGCCAATAGAGAAGACCATTTTACAATTTGGGCCCAAGTTAGAAGCAGAGCCTAAGGTGTAAATTATCGATAGTCCATATCTCGGAAACTATAAGAGATAATGCAATTTGGCAACCGGCAATGTAATTAGCATGCCGTATATTACTTGGAATGTGAATTGGAACGAAATCGCCAATAGAGAAGACCATTTTACAATTTGGGCCCAAGTTAGAAGCAGAGCCTAAGGTGTAAATTATCGATAGTCCATATCTCGGAAACTATAAGAGATAATGCAATTTGGCAACCGGCAATGTAATTAGCATGCCGAATATTACTTGGAATGTGAATTGGAACGAAATCGCCAATAGATAAGACCATTTTACAATTTGGGCCCAAGTTAGAAGCAGAGCCTAAGGTGTAAATTATCGATAGTCCATATCTCGTAAACTATAAGAGATAATGCAATTTGGCAACCGGCAATGTAATTAGCATGCCGAATATTACTTGGAATGTGAATTGGAACGAAATCGCCAATAGAGAAGACCATTTTACAATTTGGGCCCAAGTTAGAAGCAGAGCCTAAGGTGTAAATTATCGATAGTCCATATCTCGGAAACTATAAGAGATAATGCAATTTGGCAACCGGCAATGTAATTAGCATGCCGAATATTACTTGTAATGTGAATTGGAACGAAAACGCCAATAGATAAGACCATTTTACAATTTGGGCCCAAGTTAGAAGCAGAGGCTAAGGTGTAAATTATCGATAGTCCATATTTCGGAAACTATAAGAGATAATGCAATTTGGCAACCGGCAATGTAATTATCATGCCGAATATTACTTGGAATGTGAATTGGAACGAAATCGCCAATAGATAAGACCATTTTACAATTTGGGCCCAAGTTAGAAGCAGAGCCTAAGGTGTAAATTATCGATAGTCCATATCTCGGAAACTATAAGAGATAATGCAATTTGGCAACCGGCAATGTAATTAGCATGCCGAATATTACTTGGAATGTGAATTGGAACGAAATCGCCAATAGATAAGACCATTTTACAATTTGGGCCCAAGTTAGAAGCAGAGCCTAAGGTGTAAATTATTGATAGTCCATATCTCGGAAACTATAAGAGATAATGCAATTTCGCAACCGGCAATGTAATTAGCATGCCGAATATTACTTGGAGTGTGAATTGGAACGAAATCGCCAATAGATAAGACCATTTTACAATTTGGGCCCAAGTTAGAAGCAGAGCCTAAGGTGTAAATTATCGATAGTCCATATCTCGGAAACTATAAGAGATAATGCAATTTGGCAACCGGCAATGTAATTAGCATGCCGAATATTACTTGGAATGTGAATTGGAACGAAATCGCCAATAGATAAGACCATTTTACAATTTGGGAACAAGTTAGAAGCAGAGCCTAAAGTGTAAATTATCGATAGTCCATATCTCGGAAACTATAAGAGATAATGCAATTTGGCAACCGGCAATGTAATTAGCATGCCGAGTATTACTTGGAATGTGAATTGGAACGAAATCGCCAATAGATAAGACCATTTTACAATTTGGGCCCAAGTTAGAAGCAGAGCCTAAGGTGTAAATTATCGATAGTCCATATCTCGGAAACTATAAGAGATAATGCAATTTGGCAACCGGCAATGTAATTAGCATGCCGAATATTACTTGGAATGTGAATTGGAACGAAATCGCCAATAGATAAGACCATTTTACAATTTGGGCCCAAGTTAGAAGCAGAGCCTAAGGTGTAAATTATTGATAGTCCATATCTCGGAAACTATAAGAGATAATGCAATTTCGCTATCGGCAATGTAATTAGCATGCCGAATATCACTTGGAATGTGAATTGGGACGAAATCGCCAATAGATAAGACCATTTTACAATTTGGGCCCAAGTTAGAAGCAGAGCCTTAGGTGTAAATTATCGATAGTCCATATCTCGGAAACTATAAGAGATAATGCAATTTGGCAACCGGCAATGTAATTAGCATGCCGAATATTACTTGGAATGTGAATTGGAACGAAATCGCCAATAGATAAGACCATTTTACAATTTGGGCCCAAGTTAGAAGCAGAGCCTAAGGTGTAAATAATCGATAGTCCATATCTCGGAAACTATAAGAGATAATGCAATTTGGCAACCGGCAATGTAATTAGCATGCCGAATATTACTTGGAATGTGAATTGGAACGAAATCGCCAATAGATAAGGCCATTTTACAATTTGGGCCCAAGTTAGAAGCAGAGCCTAAGGTGTAAATTATCGATAGTCCATATCTCGGAAACTATAAGAGATAATGCAATTTGGCAACCGGCAATGTAATTATCATGCCGAATATTACTTGGAATGTGAATTGGAACGAAATCGCCAATAGATAAGACCATTTTACAATTTGGGCCCAACTTAGAAGCAGAGCCTAAGGTGTAAATTATCGATAGTCCATATCTCGGAAACTATAAGAGATAATGCAATTTGGCAACCGGCAATGTAATTAGCATGCCGAGTATTACTTGGAATGTGAATTGGAACGAAATCGCCAATAGATAAGACCATTTTACAATTTGGGCCCAAGTTAGAAGCAGAGCCTAAGGTGTAAATTATCGATAGTCCATATCTCGGAAACTATAAGAGATAATGCAATTTGGCAACCGGCAATGTAATTAGCATGCCGAATATTACTTGGAATGTGAATTGGAACGAAATCGCCAATAGATAAGACCATTTTACAATTTGGGCCCAAGTTAGAAGCAGAGGCTAAGGTGTAAATTATCGATAGTCCATATTTCGGAAACTATAAGAGATAATGCAATTTGGCAACCGGCAATGTAATTATCATGCCGAATATTACTTGGAATGTGAATTGGAACGAAATCGCCAATAGATAAGACCATTTTACAATTTGGGCCCAAGTTAGAAGCAGAGCCTAAGGTGTAAATTATCGATAGTCCATATCTCGGAAACTATAAGAGATAATGCAATTTGGCAACCGGCAATGTAATTAGCATGCCGAATATTACTTGGAATGTGAATTGGAACGAAATCGCCAATAGATAAGACCATTTTACAATTTGGGCCCAAGCTGGAAGCAGAGCCTAAGGTGTAAATTATTGATAGTCCATATCTCGGAAACTATAAGAGATAATGCAATTTCGCAACCGGCAATGTAATTAGCATGCCGAATATTACTTGGAGTGTGAATTGGAACGAAATCGCCAATAGATAAGACCATTTTACAATTTGGGCCCAAGTTAGAAGCAGAGCCTAAGGTGTAAATTATCGATAGTCCATATCTCGGAAACTATAAGAGATAATGCAATTTGGCAACCGGCAATGTAATTAGCATGCCGAATATTACTTGGAATGTGAATTGGAACGAAATCGCCAATAGATAAGACCATTTTACAATTTGGGAACAAGTTAGAAGCAGAGCCTAAGGTGTAAATTATCGATAGTCCATATCTCGGAAACTATAAGAGATAATGCAATTTGGCAACCGGCAATGTAATTAGCATGCCGAGTATTACTTGGAATGTGAATTGGAACGAAATCGCCAATAGATAAGACCATTTTACAATTTGGGCCCAAGTTAGAAGCAGAGCCTAAGGTGTAAATTATCGATAGTCCATATCTCGGAAACTATAAGAGATAATGCAATTTGGCAACCGGCAATGTAATTAGCATGCCGAATATTACTTGGAATGTGAATTGGAACGAAATCGCCAATAGATAAGACCATTTTACAATTTGGGCCCAAGTTAGAAGCAGAGCCTAAGGTGTAAATTATTGATAGTCCATATCTCGGAAACTATAAGAGATAATGCAATTTCGCTATCGGCAATGTAATTAGCATGCCGAATATCACTTGGAATGTGAATTGGGACGAAATCGCCAATAGATAAGACCATTTTACAATTTGGGCCCAAGTTAGAAGCAGAGCCTTAGGTGTAAATTATCGATAGTCCATATCTCGGAAACTATAAGAGATAATGCAATTTGGCAACCGGCAATGTAATTAGCATGCCGAATATTACTTGGAATGTGAATTGGAACGAAATCGCCAATAGATAAGACCATTTTACAATTTGGGCCCAAGTTAGAAGCAGAGCCTAAGGTGTAAATAATCGATAGTCCATATCTCGGAAACTATAAGAGATAATGCAATTTGGCAACCGGCAATGTAATTAGCATGCCGAATATTACTTGGAATGTGAATTGGAACGAAATCGCCAATAGATAAGGCCATTTTACAATTTGGGCCCAAGTTAGAAGCAGAGCCTAAGGTGTAAATTATCGATAGTCCATATCTCGGAAACTATAAGAGATAATGCAATTTGGCAACCGGCAATGTAATTATCATGCCGAATATTACTTGGAATGTGAATTGGAACGAAATCGCCAATAGATAAGACCATTTTAGGTTCGTCCATCGATCAATTTGGGACGAACTTAGAAGCAGAGCCTAAGGTGTAAATTATCGATAGTCCATATCTCGGAAACTATAAGAGATAATGCAATTTGGCAACCGGCAATGTAATTAGCATGCCGAGTATTACTTGGAATGTGAATTGGAACGAAATCGCCAATAGATAAGACCATTTTACAATTTGGGCCCAAGTTAGAAGCAGAGCCTAAGGTGTAAATTATCGATAGTCCATATCTCGGAAACTATAAGAGATAATGCAATTTGGCAACCGGCAATGTAATTAGCATGCCGAATATTACTTGGAATGTGAATTGGAACGAAATCGTCAATAGATAAGACCATTTTACAATTTGGGCCCAAGTTAGAAGCAGAGCCTAAGGTGTAAATTATCGATAGTCCATATCTCGGAAACTATAAGAGATAATGCAATTTGGCAACCGGCAATGTAATTAGCATGCCGAATATTACTTGGAATGTGAATTGGAACGAAATCGCCAATAGATAAGACCATTTTACAATTTGGGCCCAAGTTAGAAGCAGAGCCTAAGGTGTAAATTATCGATAGTCCATATCTCGGAAACTATAAGAGATAATGCAATTTGGCAACCGGCACTGTAATTAGCATGCCGAATATTACTTGGAATGTGAATTGGAACGAAATCGCCAATAGATAAGACCATTTTACAATTTGGGCCCAAGTTAGAAGCAGAGCCTAAGGTGTAAATTATTGATAGTCCATATCTCGGAAACTATAAGAGATAATGCAATTTAGCAACCGGCAATGTAATTAGCATGCCGAATATCACTTGGAATGTGAATTGGGACGAAATCGCCAATAGATAAGACCATTTTACAATTTGGGCCCAAGTTAGAAGCAGAGCCTAAGGTGTAAATTATCGATAGTCCATATCTCGGAAACTATAAGAGATAATGCAATTTGGCAACCGGCAATGTAATTAGCATGCCGAATATTACTTGGAATGTGAATTGGAACGAAATCGCCAATAGATAAGACCATTTTACAATTTGGGCCCAAGTTAGAAGCAGAGCCTAAGGTGTAAATTATCGATAGTACATATCTCGGAAACTATAAGAGATAATGCAATTTGGCAACCGGCAATGTAATTAGCATGCCGAATATTACTTGGAATGTAAATTGGAACGAAATCGCCAATAGGTAAGACCATTTTACAATTTGGGCCCAAGTTAGAAGCAGAGCCTAAGGTGTAAATTATCGATAGTCCATATCTCGGAAACTATAAGAGATAATGCAATTTGGCAACCGGCAATGTAATTAGCATGCCGAATATTACTTGGAATGTGAATTGGAACGAAATCGCCAATAGATAAGACCATTTTAAAATTTGGGCCCAAGTTAGAAGCAGAGCCTAAGGTGTAAATTATCGATAGTCCATATCTCGGAAACTATAAGAGATAATGCAATTTGGCAACCGGCAATGTAATTAGCATGCCGAATATTACTTGGAATGTGAATTGGAACGAAATCGCCAATAGATAAGACCATTTTACAATTTGGGCCCAAGTTAGAAGCAGAGCCTAAGGTGTAAATTATCGATAGTCCATATCTCGGAAACTATAAGAGATAATGCAATTTGGCAACCGGCAATGTAATTAGCATGCCGAATATTACTTGGAATGTGAATTGGAACGAAATCGCCAATAGATAAGACCATTTTACAATTTGGGCCCAAGTTAGAAGCAGAGCCTAAGGTGTAAATTATCGATAGTCCATATCTCGGAAACTATAAGAGATAATGCAATTTGGCAACCGGCAATGTAATTAGCATGCCGAATATTACTTGGAATGTGAATTGGAACGAAATCGCCAATAGATAAGACCATTTTACAATTTGGGCCCAAGTTAGAAGCAGAGCCTATGGTGTAAATTATCGATAGTCCATATCTCGGAAACTATAAGAGATAATGCAATTTAGCAACCGGCAATGTAATTAGCATGCCGAATATTACTTGGAATGTGAATTGGAACGAAATCGCCAATAGATAAGACCATTTTACAATTTGGGCCCAAGTTAGAAGCAGAGCCTAAGGTGTAAATTATCGATAGTCCATATCTCGGAAACTATAAGAGTTAATGCAATTTGGCAACCGGCAATGTAATTAGCATGCCGAATATTACTTGGAATGTGAATTGGAACGAAATCGCCAATAGAGAAGACCATTTTACAATTTGGGCCCAAGTTAGAAGCAGAGCCTAAGGTGTAAATTATCGATAGTCCATATCTCGGAAACTATAAGAGATAATGCAATTTGGCAACCGGCAATGTAATTAGCATGCCGAATATTACTTGGAATGTGAATTGGAACGAAATCGCCAATAGATAAGACCATTTTACAATTTGGGCCCAAGTTAGAAGCAGAGCCTAAGGTGTAAATTATCGATAATCCATATCTCGGAAACTATAAGAGATAATTCAATTTGGCAACCGGCAATGTAATTAGCATGCCGGATATTACTTGGAATGTGAATTGGAACGAAATCGCCAATAGATAAGACCATTTTACAATTTGGGCCCAAGTTAGAAGCAGAGCCTAAGGTGTAATTTATCGATAGTCCATATCTCGGAAACTATAAGAGATAATTCAATTTGGCAACCGGCAATGTAATTAGCATGCCGGATATTACCTGGAATGTGAATTGGAACGAAATCGCCAATAGATAAGACCATTTTACAATTTGGGCCCAAGTTAGAAGCAGAGCCTAAGGTGTAAATTATCGATAGTCCATATCTCGGAAACTATAAGAGATAATGCAATTTGGCAACCGGCAATGTAATTAGCATGCCGAATATTACTTGGAATGTGAATTGGAACGAAATCGCCAATAGATAAGACGATTTTACAATTTGGGCCCAAGTTAGAAGCAGAGCCTAAGATGTAAATTATCGATAGTCCATATCTCGGAAACTATAAGAGATAATGCAATTTGGCAACCGGCAATGTAATTAGCATGCCGAATATTACTTGGAATGTGAATTGGAACGAAATCGCCAATAGATAAGACCATTTTACAATTTGGGCCCAAGTTAGAAGCAGAGCCTAAGGTGTAAATTATCGATAGTCCATATCTCGGAAACTATAAGAGATAATGAAATTTGGCAACCGGCAATGTAATTAGCATGCCGAATATTACTTGGAATGTGAATTGGAACGAAATCGCCAATAGGTAAGACCATTTTACAATTTGGGCCCAAGTTAGAAGCAGAGCCTAAGGTGTAAATTATCGATAGTCCATATCTCGGAAACTATAAGAGATAATTCAATTTGGCAACCGGCAATGTGATTAGCATGCCGGATATTACTTGGAATGTGAATTGGAACGAAATCGCCAATAGATAAGACCATTTTAGAATTTGGGCCCAAGTTAGAAGCAGAGCCTAAGGTGTGAATTACCGATAGTCCATATCTCGGAAACTATAAGAGATAATGCAATTTGGCAACCGGCAATGTAATTGGCATGCCGAATATTACTTGGAATGTGAATTGGAACGAAATCGCCAATAGATAAGACGATTTTACAATTTGGGCCCAAGTTAGAAGCAGAGCCTAAGGTGTAAATTATCGATAGTCCATATCTCGGAAACTATAAGAGATAATGCAATTTGGCAACCGGCAATGTAATTAGCATGCCGAATATTACTTGGAATGTGAATTGGAACGAAATCGCCAATAGAGAAGACCATTTTACAATTTGGGCCCAAGTTAGAAGCAGAGCCTAAGGTGTAAATTATCGATAGTCCATATCTCGGAAACTATAAGAGATAATGCAATTTGGCAACCGGCAATGTAATTAGCATGCCGAATATTACTTGGAATGTGAATTGGAACGAAATCGCCAATAGATAAGACCATTTTACAATTTGGGCCCAAGTTAGAAGCAGAGCCTAAGGTGTAAATTATCGATAGTCCATATCTCGGAAACTATAAGAGGTAATGCAATTTGGCAACCGGCAATGTAATTAGCATGCCGAATATTACTTGGAATGTGAATTGGAACGAAATCGCCAATAGATAAGACCATTTTACAATTTGGGCCCAAGTTAGAAGCAGAGCCTAAGGTGTAAATTATCGATAGTCCATATCTCGGAAACTATAAGAGATAATGCAATTTGGCAACCGGCAATGTAATTAGCATGCCGAATATTACTTGGAATGTGAATTGGAACGAAATCGCCAATAGATAAGACCATTTTACAATTTGGGCCCAAGTTAGAAGCAGAGCCTAAGGTGTAGATTATCGATAGTCCATATCTCGGAAACTATAAGAGATAATGCAATTTGGCAACCGGCAATGTAATTAGCATGTCGAAAATTACTTGGAATGTGAATTGGAACGAAATCGCCAATAGATAAGGCCATTTTACAATTTGGGCCCAAGTTAGAAGCAGAGCCTAAGGTGTAAATTATTGATAGTCCATATAGCGGAAACTATAAGAGTTAATGCAATTTGGCAACCGGCAATGTAATTAGCATGCCGAATATTACTTGGAATGTGAATTGGAACGAAATCGCCAATAGATAAGACCATTTTACAATTTGGGCCCAAGTTAGAAGCAGAGCCTAAGATGTAAATTATCGATAGTCCATATCTCGGAAACTATAGGAGATAATGCAATTTGGCAACCGGCAATGTAATTAGCATGCCGAATAATACTTGGAATGTGAATTGGAACGAAATCGCCAATAGATAAGACCATTTTACAATTTGGGCCCAAGTTAGAAGCAGAGCCTAAGGTGTAAATTATCGATAGTCCATATCTCGGAAACTATAAGAGATAATTCAATTTGGCAACCGGCAATGTAATTAGCATGCCGGATATTACTTGGAATGTGAATTGGAACGAAATCGCCAATAGATAAGACCATTTTACAATTTGGGCCCAAGTTAGAAGCAGAGCCTAAGGTGTAAATTATCGATAGTCCATATCTCGGAAACTATAAGAGATAA
Organism: Rhynchophorus ferrugineus; assembly: GCF_030347505.1. Classification (NCBI taxonomy): domain Eukaryota; kingdom Metazoa; phylum Arthropoda; class Insecta; order Coleoptera; family Curculionidae; genus Rhynchophorus; species Rhynchophorus ferrugineus. The sequence goes on from NW_027473015.1 coordinate 50,400, forward strand.
TGCAATTTGGCAACCGGCAATGTAATTAGCATGCCGAATATTACTTGGAATGTGAATTGGAACGAAATCGCCAATAGATAAGACGATTTTACAATTTGGGCCCAAGTTAGAAGCAGAGCCTAAGATGTAAATTATCGATAGTCCATATCTCGGAAACTATAAGAGATAATGCAATTTGGCAACCGGCAATGTAATTAGCATGCCGAATATTACTTGGAATGTGAATTGGAACGAAATCGCCAATAGATAAGACCATTTTACAATTTGGGCCCAAGTTAGAAGCAGAGCCTAAGGTGTAAATTATCGATAGTCCATATCTCGGAAACTATAAGAGTTAATGCAATTTGGCAACCGGCAATGTAATTAGCATGCCGAATATTACTTGGAATGTGAATTGGAACGAAATCGCCAATAGATAAGACCATTTTACAATTTGGGCCCAAGTTAGAAGCAGAGCCTAAGGTGTAAATTATCGATAGTCCATATCTCGGAAACTATAAGAGATAATGCAATTTGGCAACCGGCAATGTAATTAGCATGCCGAATATTACTTGGAATGTGAATTGGAACGAAATCGCCAATAGATAAGACCATTTTACAATTTGGGCCCAAGTTAGAAGCAGAGCCTAAGGTGTAAATTATTGATAGTCCATATCTCGGAAACTATAAGAGATAATGCAATTTCGCTATCGGCAATGTAATTAGCATGCCGAATATCACTTGGAATGTGAATTGGGACGAAATCGCCAATAGATAAGACCATTTTACAATTTGGGCCCAAGTCAGAAGCAGAGCCTTAGGTGTAAATTATCGATAGTCCATATCTCGGAAACTATAAGAGATAATGCAATTTGGCAACCGGCAATGTAATTAGCATGCCGAATATTACTTGGATTGTGAATTGGAACGAAATCGCCAATAGATAAGACCATTTTACAATTTGGGCCCAAGTTAGAAGCAGAGCCTAAGGTGTAAATAATCGATAGTCCATATCTCGGAAACTATAAGAGATAATGCAATTTGGCAACCGGCAATGTAATTAGCATGCCGAATATTACTTGGAATGTGAATTGGAACGAAATCGCCAATAGATAAGGCCATTTTACAATTTGGGCCCAAGTTAGAAGCAGAGCCTAAGGTGTAAATTATCGATAGTCCATATCTCGGAAACTATAAGAGATAATGCAATTTGGCAACCGGCAATGTAATTATCATGCCGAATATTACTTGGAATGTGAATTGGAACGAAATCGCCAATAGATAAGACCATTTTACAATTTGGGCCCAACTTAGAAGCAGAGCCTAAGGTGTAAATTATCGATAGTCCATATCTCGGAAACTATAAGAGATAATGCAATTTGGCAACCGGCAATGTAATTAGCATGCCGAGTATTACTTGGAATGTGAATTGGAACGAAATCGCCAATAGATAAGACCATTTTACAATTTGGGCCCAAGTTAGAAGCAGAGCCTAAGGTGTAAATTATCGATAGTCCATATCTCGGAAACTATAAGAGATAATGCAATTTGGCAACCGGCAATGTAATTAGCATGCCGAATATTACTTGGATTGTGAATTGGAACGAAATCGTCAATAGATAAGACCATTTTACAATTTGGGCCCAAGTTAGAAGCAGAGCCTAAGGTGTAAATTATCGATAGTCCATATCTCGGAAACTATAAGAGATAATGTAATTTGGCAACCGGCAATGTAATTAGCATGCCGAATATTACTTGGAATGTGAATTGGAACGAAATCGCCAATAGATAAGACCATTTTACAATTTGGGCCCAAGTTAGAAGCAGAGCCTAAGGTGTAAATTATCGATAGTCCATATCTCGGAAACTATAAGAGATAATGCAATTTGGCAACCGGCACTGTAATTAGCATGCCGAATATTACTTGGAATGTGAATTGGAACGAAATCGCCAATAGATAAGACCATTTTACAATTTGGGCCCAAGTTAGAAGCAGAGCCTAAGGTGTAAATTATCGATAGTCCATATCTCGGAAACTATAAGAGTTAATGCAATTTGGCAACCGGCAATGTAATTAGCATGCCGAATATTACTTGGAATGTGAATTGGAACGAAATCGTCAATAGATAAGACCATTTTACAATTTGGGCCCAAGTTAGAAGCAGAGCCTAAGGTGTAAATTATCGATAGTCCATATCTCGGAAACTATAAGAGATAATGCAATTTGGCAACCGGCAATGTAATTAGCATGCCGAATATTACTTGGAATGTGAATTGGAACGAAATCGCCAATAGATAAGACCATTTTACAATTTGGGCCCAAGTTAGAAGCAGAGCCTAAGGTGTAAATTATCGATAGTCCATATCTCGGAAACTATAAGAGATAATGCAATTTGGCAACCGGCAATGTAATTAGCATGTCGAAAATTACTTGGAATGTGAATTGGAACGAAATCGCCAATAGATAAGACCATTTTACAATTTGGGCCCAAGTTAGAAGCAGAGCCTAAGGTGTAAATTATCGATAGTCCATATCTCGGAAACTATAAGAGATAATGCAATTTGGCAACCGGCAATGTAATTAGCATGCCGAATATTACTTGGAATGTGAATTGGAACGAAATCGCCAATAGATAAGACCATTTTACAATTTGGGCCCAAGTTAGAAGCAGAGCCTAAGGTGTAAATTATCGATAGTCCATATCTCGGAAACTATAAGAGATAATGCAATTTGGCAACCGGCAATGTAATTAGCATGCCGAATATTACTTGGAATGTGAATTGGAACGAAATCGCCAATAGATAAGACCATTTTACAATTTGGGCCCAAGTTAGAAGCAGAGCCTAAGGTGTAAATTATCGATAGTCCATATCTCGGAAACTATAAGAGATAATGCAATTTGGCAACCGGCAATGTAATTAGCATGCCGAATAATACTTGGAATGTGAATTGGAACGAAATCGCCAATAGATAAGACCATTTTACAATTTGGGCCCAAGTTAGAAGCAGAGCCTAAGATGTAAATTATCGATAGTCCATATCTCGGAAACTATAGGAGATAATGCAATTTGGCAACCGGAAATGTAATTAGCATGCCGAATAATACTTGGAATGTGAATTGGAACGAAATCGCCAATAGATAAGACCATTTTACAATTTGGGCCCAAGTTAGAAGCAGAGCCTAAGGTGTAAATTATCGATAGTCCATATCTCGGAAACTATAAGAGATAATTCAATTTGGCAACCGGCAATGTAATTAGCATGCCGGATATTACTTGGAATGTGAATTGGAACGAAATCGCCAATAGATAAGACCATTTTACAATTTGGGCCCAAGTTAGAAGCAGAGCCTAAGGTGTAAATTATCGATAGTCCATATCTCGGAAACTATAAGAGATAATGCAATTTGGCAACCGGCAATGTAATTAGCATGCCGAATATTACTTGGAATGTGAATTGGAACGAAATCGCCAATAGATAAGACGATTTTACAATTTGGGCCCAAGTTAGAAGCAGAGCCTAAGATGTAAATTATCGATAGTCCATATCTCGGAAACTATAAGAGATAATGCAATTTGGCAACCGGCAATGTAATTAGCATGCCGAATATTACTTGGAATGTGAATTGGAACGAAATCGCCAATAGATAAGACCATTTTACAATTTGGGCCCAAGTTAGAAGCAGAGCCTAAGGTGTAAATTATCGATAGTCCATATCTCGGAAACTATAAGAGATAATGCAATTTGGCAACCGGCAATGTAATTAGCATGCCGAATATTACTTGGAATGTGAATTGGAACGAAATCGCCAATAGATAAGACCATTTTACAATTTGGGCCCAAGTTAGAAGCAGAGCCTAAGGTGTAAATTATCGATAGTCCATATCTCGGAAACTATAAGAGATAATGCAATTTGGCAACCGGCAATGTAATTAGCATGCCGAATATTACTTGGAATGTGAATTGGAACGAAATCGCCAATAGATAAGACCATTTTACAATTTGGGCCCAAGTTAGAAGCAGAGCCTAAGGTGTAAATTATTGATAGTCCATATCTCGGAAACTATAAGAGATAATGCAATTTGGCTATCGGCAACGTAATTAGCATGCCGAATATCACTTGGAATGTGAATTGGAACGAAATCGCCAATAGATAAGACCATTTTACAATTTGGGCCCAAGTTAGAAGCAGAGCCTTAGGTGTAAATTATCGATAGTCCATATCTCGGAAACTATAAGAGATAATGCAATTTGGCAACCGGCAATGTAATTAGCATGCCGAATATTACTTGGAATGTGAATTGGAACGAAATCGCCAATAGATAAGACCATTTTACAATTTGGGCCCAAGTTAGAAGCAGAGCCTAAGGTGTAAATAATCGATAGTCCATATCTCGGAAACTATAAGAGATAATGCAATTTGGCAACCGGCAATGTAATTAGCATGCCGAATATTACTTGGAATGTGAATTGGAACGAAATCGCCAATAGATAAGGCCATTTTACAATTTGGGCCCAAGTTAGAAGCAGAGCCTAAGGTGTAAATTATCGATAGTCCATATCTCGGAAACTATAAGAGATAATGCAATTTGGCAACCGGCAATGTAATTATCATGCCGAATATTACTTGGAATGTGAATTGGAACGAAATCGCCAATAGATAAGACCATTTTACAATTTGGGCCCAAGTTAGAAGCAGAGCCTAAGGTGTAAATTATCGATAGTCCATATCTCGGAAACTATAAGAGATAATGCAATTTGGCAACCGGCAATGTAATTAGCATGCCGAATATTACTTGGAATGTGAATTGGAACGAAATCGCCAATAGATAAGACCATTTTACAATTTGGGCCCAAGTTAGAAGCAGAGCCTAAGGTGTAAATTATCGATAGTCCATATCTCGGAAACTATAAGAGATAATGCAATTTGGCAACCGGCAATGTAATTAGCATGCCGAATATTACTTGGAATGTGAATTGGAACGAAATCGTCAATAGATAAGACCATTTTACAATTTGGGCCCAAGTTAGAAGCAGAGCCTAAGGTGTAAATTATCGATAGTCCATATCTCGGAAACTATAAGAGATAATGCAATTTGGCAACCGGCAATGTAATTAGCATGCCGAATATTACTTGGAATGTGAATTGGAACGAAATCGCCAATAGATAAGACCATTTTACAATTTGGGCCCAAGTTAGAAGCAGAGCCTAAGGTGTAAATTATCGATAGTCCATATCTCGGAAACTATAAGAGATAATGCAATTTGGCAACCGGCACTGTAATTGGCATGCCGAATATTACTTGGAATGTGAATTGGAACGAAATCGCCAATAGATAAGACCATTTTACAATTTGGGCCCAAGTTAGAAGCAGAGCCTAAGGTGTAACTTATCGATAGTCCATATCTCGGAAACTATAAGAGTTAATGCAATTTGGCAACCGGCAATGTAATTAGCATGCCGAATATTACTTGGAATGTGAATTGGAACGAAATCGTCAATAGATAAGACCATTTTACAATTTGGGCCCAAGTTAGAAGCAGAGCCTAAGGTGTAAATTATCGATAGTCCATATCTCGGAAACTATAAGAGATAATGCAATTTGGCAACCGGCAATGTAATTAGCATGCCGAATATTACTTGGAATGTGAATTGGAACGAAATCGCCAATAGATAAGACCATTTTACAATTTGGGCCCAAGTTAGAAGCAGAGCCTAAGGTGTAAATTATCGATAGTCCATATCTCGGAAACTATAAGAGATAATGCAATTTGGCAACCGGCACTGTAATTAGCATGCCGAATATTACTTGGAATGTGAATTGGAACGAAATCGCCAATAGATAAGACCATTTTACAATTTGGGCCCAAGTTAGAAGCAGAGCCTAAGGTGTAAATTATCGATAGTCCATATCTCGGAAACTATAAGAGTTAATGCAATTTGGCAACCGGCAATGTAATTAGCATGCCGAATATTACTTGGAATGTGAATTGGAACGAAATCGCCAATAGATAAGACCATTTTACAATTTGGGCCCAAGTTAGAAGCAGAGCCTAAGGTGTAAATTATCGATAGTCCATATCTCGGAAACTATAAGAGATAATGCAATTTGGCAACCGGCAATGTAATTAGCATGCCGAATATTACTTGGAATGTGAATTGGAACGAAATCGCCAATAGATAAGACCATTTTACAATTTGGGCCCAAGTTAGAAGCAGAGCCTAAGGTGTAAATTATTGATAGTCCATATCTCGGAAACTATAAGAGATAATGCAATTTCGCTATCGGCAATGTAATTAGCATGCCGAATATCACTTGGAATGTGAATTGGGACGAAATCGCCAATAGATAAGACCATTTTACAATTTGGGCCCAAGTTAGAAGCAGAGCCTTAGGTGTAAATTATCGATAGTCCATATCTCGGAAACTATAAGAGATAATGCAATTTGGCAACCGGCAATGTAATTAGCATGCCGAATATTACTTGGAATGTGAATTGGAACGAAATCGCCAATAGATAAGACCATTTTACAATTTGGGCCCAAGTTAGAAGCAGAGCCTAAGGTGTAAATAATCGATAGTCCATATCTCGGAAACTATAAGAGATAATGCAATTTGGCAACCGGCAATGTAATTAGCATGCCGAATATTACTTGGAATGTGAATTGGAACGAAATCGCCAATAGATAAGACCATTTTACAATTTGGGCCCAAGTTAGAAGCAGAGCCTAAGGTGTAAATTATCGATAGTCCATATCTCGGAAACTATAAGAGATAATGCAATTTGGCAACCGGCAATGTAATTAGCATGCCGAATATTACTTGGAATGTGAATTGGAACGAAATCGCCAATAGATAAGACCATTTTACAATTTGGGCCCAAGTTAGAAGCAGAGCCTAAGGTGTAAATTATCGATAGTCCATATCTCGGAAACTATAAGAGATAATGCAATTTGGCAACCGGCAATGTAATTAGCATGCCGAATATTACTTGGAATGTGAATTGGAACGAAATCGCCAATAGATAAGACGATTTTACAATTTGGGCCCAAGTTAGAAGCAGAGCCTAAGATGTAAATTATCGATAGTCCATATCTCGGAAACTATAAGAGATAATGCAATTTGGCAACCGGCAATGTAATTAGCATGCCGAATATTACTTGGAATGTGAATTGGAACGAAATCGCCAATAGATAAGACCATTTTACAATTTGGGCCCAAGTTAGAAGCAGAGCCTAAGGTGTAAATTATCGATAGTCCATATCTCGGAAACTATAAGAGATAATGCAATTTGGCAACCGGCAATGTAATTAGCATGCCGAATATTACTTGGAATGTGAATTGGAACGAAATCGCCAATAGATAAGACCATTTTACAATTTGGGCCCAAGTTAGAAGCAGAGCCTAAGGTGTAAATTATCGATAGTCCATATCTCGGAAACTATAAGAGATAATGCAATTTGGCAACCGGCAATGTAATTAGCATGCCGAATATTACTTGGAATGTGAATTGGAACGAAATCGCCAATAGATAAGACCATTTTACAATTTGGGCCCAAGTTAGAAGCAGAGCCTATGGTGTAAATTATTGATAGTCCATATCTCGGAAACTATAAGAGATAATGCAATTTAGCAACCGGCAATGTAATTAGCATGCCGAATATTACTTGGAATGTGAATTGGAACGAAATCGCCAATAGATAAGACCATTTTACAATTTGGGCCCAAGTTAGAAGCAGAGCCTAAGGTGTAAATTATCGATAGTCCATATCTCGGAAACTATAAGAGATAATGCAATTTGGCAACCGGCAATGTAATTAGCATGCCGAATATTACTTGGAATGTGAATTGGAACGAAATCGCCAATAGAGAAGACCATTTTACAATTTGGGCCCAAGTTAGAAGCAGAGCCTAAGGTGTAAATTATCGATAGTCCATATCTCGGAAACTATAAGAGATAATGCAATTTGGCAACCGGCAATGTAATTAGCATGCCGAATATTACTTGGAATGTGAATTGGAACGAAATCGCCAATAGATAAGACCATTTTACAATTTGGGCCCAAGTTAGAAGCAGAGCCTAAGGTGTAAATTATCGATAGTCCATATCTCGGAAACTATAAGAGATAATTCAATTTGGCAACCGGCAATGTAATTAGCATGCCGGATATTACTTGGAATGTGAATTGGAACGAAATCGCCAATAGATAAGACCATTTTACAATTTGGGCCCAAGTTAGAAGCAGAGCCTAAGGTGTAAATTATCGATAGTCCATTTCTCGGAAACTATAAGAGATAATTCAATTTGGCAACCGGCAATGTAATTAGCATGCCGGATATTACCTGGAATGTGAATTGGAACGAAATCGCCAATAGATAAGACCATTTTACAATTTGGGCCCAAGTTAGAAGCAGAGCCTAAGGTGTAAATTATCGATAGTCCATATCTCGGAAACTATAAGAGATAATGCAATTTGGCAACCGGCAATGTAATTAGCATGCCGAATATTACTTGGAATATGAATTGGAACGAAATCGCCAATAGATAAGACGATTTTACAATTTGGGCCCAAGTTAGAAGCAGAGCCTAAGATGTAAATTATCGATAGTCCATATCTCGGAAACTATAAGAGATAATGCAATTTGGCAACCGGCAATGTAATTAGCATGCCGAATATTACTTGGAATGTGAATTGGAACGAAATCGCCAATAGATAAGACCATTTTACAATTTGGGCCCAAGTTAGAAGCAGAGCCTAAGGTGTAAATTATCGATAGTCCATATCTCGGAAACTATAAGAGATAATGAAATTTGGCAACCGGCAATGTAATTAGCATGCCGAATATTACTTGGAATGTGAATTGGAACGAAATCGCCAATAGGTAAGACCATTTTACAATTTGGGCCCAAGTTAGAAGCAGAGCCTAAGGTGTAAATTATCGATAGTCCATATCTCGGAAACTATAAGAGATAATTCAATTTGGCAACCGGCAATGTGATTAGCATGCCGGATATTACTTGGATTGTGAATTGGAACGAAATCGCCAATAGATAGGACCATTTTACAATTTGGGCCCAAGTTAGAAGCAGAGCCTAAGGTGTGAATTACCGATAGTCCATATCTCGGAAACTATAAGAGATAATGCAATTTGGCAACCGGCAATGTAATTGGCATGCCGAATTATACTTGGAATGTGAATTGGAACGAAATCGCCAATAGATAAGACGATTTTACAATTTGGGCCCAAGTTAGAAGCAGAGCCTAAGGTGTAAATTATCGATAGTCCATATCTCGGAAACTATAAGAGATAATGCAATTTGGCAACCGGCAATGTAATTAGCATGCCGAATATTACTTGGAATGTGAATTGGAACGAAATCGCCAATAGAGAAGACCATTTTACAATTTGGGCCCAAGTTAGAAGCAGAGCCTAAGGTGTAAATTATCGATAGTCCATATCTCGGAAACTATAAGAGATAATGCAATTTGGCAACCGGCAATGTAATTAGCATGCCGAATATTACTTGGAATGTGAATTGGAACGAAATCGCCAATAGAGAAGACCATTTTACAATTTGGGCCCAAGTTAGAAGCAGAGCCTAAGGTGTAAATTATCGATAGTCCATATCTCGGAAACTATAAGAGATAATGCAATTTGGCAACCGGCAATGTAATTAGCATGCCGAATATTACTTGGAATGTGAATTGGAACGAAATCGCCAATAGATAAGACCATTTTACAATTTGGGCCCAAGTTAGAAGCAGAGCCTAAGGTGTAAATTATCGATAGTCCATATCTCGGAAACTATAAGAGATAATGCAATTTGGCAACCGGCAATGTAATTAGCATGCCGAATATTACTTGGAATGTGAATTGGAACGAAAACGCCAATAGATAAGACCATTTTACAATTTGGGCCCAAGTTAGAAGCAGAGCCTAAGGTGTAAATTATCGATAGTCCATATCTCGGAAACTATAAGAGGTAATGCAATTTGGCAACCGGCAGTGTAATTAGCATGCCAAATATTACTTGGAATGTGAATTGGAACGAAATCGCCAATAGATAAGACCATTTTACAATTTGGGCCCAAGTTAGAAGCAGAGCCTAAGGTGTAAATTATCGATAGTCCATATCTCGGAAACTATAAGAGATAATGCAATTTGGCAACCGGCAATGTAATTAGCATGCCGAATAATACTTGGAATGTGAATTGGAACGAAATCGCCAATAGATAAGACCATTTTACAATTTGGGCCCAAGTTAGAAGCAGAGCCTAAGGTGTAAATTATCGATAGTCCATATCTCGGAAACTATAAGAGATAATGCAATTTGGCAACCGGCAATGTAATTAGCATGTCGAAAATTACTTGGAATGTGAATTGGAACGAAATCGCCAATAGATAAGACCATTTTACAATTTGGGCCCAAGTTAGAAGCAGAGCCTAAGGTGTAAATTATTGATAGTCCATATCTCGGAAACTATAAGAGTTAATGCAATTTCGCAACCGGCAATGTAATTAGCATGCCGAATATCACTTGGAATGTGAATTGGGACGAAATCGCCAATAGATAAGACCATTTTACAATTTGGGCCCAAGTTAGAAGCAGAGCCTAAGGTGTAAATTATCGATAGTCCATATCTCGGAAACTATAAGAGATAATGCAATTTGGCAACCGGCAATGTAATTAGCATGCCGAATATTACTTGGAATGTGAATTGGAACGAAATCGCCAATAGATAAGACCATTTTACAATTTGGGCCCAAGTTAGAAGCAGAGCCTAAGATGTAAATTATCGATAGTCCATATCTCGGAAACTATAGGAGATAATGCAATTTGGCAACCGGCAATGTAATTAGCATGCCGAATAATACTTGGAATGTGAATTGGAACGAAATCGCCAATAGATAAGACCATTATACAATTTGGGCCCAAGTTAGAAGCAGAGCCTAAGGTGTAAATTATCGATAGTCCATATCTCGGAAACTATAAGAGATAATTCAATTTGGCAACCGGCAATGTAATTAGCATGCCGGATATTACTTGGAATGTGAATTGGAACGAAATCGCCAATAGATAAGACCATTTTACAATTTGGGCCCAAGTTAGAAGCAGAGCCTAAGGTGTAAATTATCGATAGTCCATATCTCGGAAACTATAAGAGATAATGCAATTTGGCATCCGGCAATGTAATTAGCATGCCGAATATTACTTGGAATGTGAATTGGAACGAAATCGCCAATAGATAAGACGATTTTACAATTAGGGCCCAAGTTAGAAGCAGAGCCTAAGATGTAAATTATCGATAGTCCATATCTCGGAAACTATAAGAGATAATGCAATTTGGCAACCGGCAATGTAATTAGCATGCCGAATATTACTTGGAATGTGAATTGGAACGAAATCGCCAATAGATAAGACCATTTTACAATTTGGGCCCAAGTTAGAAGCAGAGCCTAAGGTGTAAATTATCAATAGTCCATATCTCGGAAACTATAAGAGATAATGCAATTTGGCAACCGGCAATGTAATTAGCATGCTGAATATTACTTGGAATGTGAATTGGAACGAAATCGCGAATAGGTAAGACCATTTTACAATTTGGGCCCATGTTAGAAGCAGAGCCTAAGGTGTAAATTATCGATAGTCCATATCTCGGAAACTATAAGAGATAATTCAATTTGGCAACCGGCAATGTAATTAGCATGCCGTATATTACTTGGAATGTGAATTGGAACGAAATCGCCAATAGATAAGACCATTTTACAATTTGGGCCCAAGTTAGAAGCAGAGACTAAGGTGTAAATTACCGATAGTCCATATCTCGGAAACTATAAGAGATAATGCAATTTGGCAACCGGCAACGTAATTAGCATGCCGAATATTACTTGGAATGTGAATTGGAACGAAATCGCCAATAGATAAGACGATTTTACAATTTGGGCCCAAATTAGAAGCAGAGCCCAAGGTGTAAATTATCGATAGTCCATATCTCGGAAACTATAAGAGATAATGCAATTTGGCAACAGGCAATGTAATTAGCATGCCGAATATTACTTGGAATGTGAATTGGAACGAAATCGCCAATAGAGAAGGCCATTTTACAATTTGGGCCCAAGTTAGAAGCAGAGCCTAAGGTGTAAATTATCGATAGTCCATATCTCGGAAACTATAAGAGATAATGCAATTTGGCAACCGGCAATGTAATTAGCATGCCGAATATTACTTGGAATGTGAATTGGAACGAAAACGCCAATAGATAAGACCATTTTACAATTTGAGCCCAAGTTAGAAGCAGAGGCTAAGGTGTAAATTATCGATAGTCCATATCTCGGAAACTATAAGAGATAATGCAATTTGGCAACCGGCAATGTAATTATCATGCCGAATATTACTTGGAATGTGAATTGGAACGAAATCGCCAATAGATAAGACCATTTTACAATTTGGGCCCAAGTTAGAAGCAGAGCCTAAGGTGTAAAATATCGATAGTCCATATCTCGGAAACTATAAGAGATAATGCAATTTGGCAACCGGCAATGTAATTAGCATGCCGAATATTACTTGGAATGTGAATTGGAACGAAATCGCCAATAGATAAGACCATTTTACAATTTGGGCCCAAGTTAGAAGCAGAGCCTAAGGTGTAAATTATTGATAGTCCATATCTCGGAAACTATAAGAGATAATGCAATTTCGCAACCGGCAATGTAATTAGCATGCCGAATATTACTTGGAGTGTGAATTGGAACGAAATCGCCAATAGATAAGACCATTTTACAATTTGGGCCCAAGTTAGAAGCAGAGCCTAAGGTGTAAATTATCGATAGTCCATATCTCGGAAACTATAAGAGATAATGCAATTTGGCAACCGGCAATGTAATTAGCATGCCGAATATTACTTGGAGTGTGAATTGGAACGAAATCGCCAATAGATAAGACCATTTTACAATTTGGGCCCAAGTTAGAAGCAGAGCCTAAGGTGTAAATTATCGATAGTCCATATCTCGGAAACTATAAGAGATAATGCAATTTGGCAACCGGCAGTGTAATTAGCATGCCGAATATTACTTGGAATGTGAATTGGAACGAAATCGCCAATAGATAAGACCATTTTACAATTTGGGCCCAAGTTAGAAGCAGAGCCTAAGGTGTAAATTATCGATAGTCCATATCTCGGAAACTATAAGAGATAATGCAATTTGGCAACCGGCAATGTAATTAGCATGCCGAATATTACTTGGAATGTGAATTGGAACGAAAACGCCAATAGATAAGACCATTTTACAATTTGGGCCCAAGTTAGAAGCAGAGCCTAAGGTGTAAATTATCGATAGTCCATATCTCGGAAACTATAAGAGGTAATGCAATTTGGCAACCGGCAATGTAATTAGCATGCCGAATATTACTTGGAATGTGAATTGGAACGAAATCGCCAATAGATAAGACCATTTTACAATTTGGGCCCAAGTTAGAAGCAGAGCCTAAGGTGTAAATTATCGATAGTCCATATCTCGGAAACTATAAGAGATAATGCAATTTGGCAACCGGCAATGTAATTAGCATGCCGAATATTACTTGGAATGTGAATTGGAACGAAATCGCCAATAGATAAGACCATTTTACAATTTGGGCCCAAGTTAGAAGCAGAGCCTAAGGTGTAAATTATCGATAGTCCATATCTCGGAAACTATAAGAGATAATGCAATTTGGCAACCGGCAATGTAATTAGCATGTCGAAAATTACTTGGAATGTGAATTGGAACGAAATCGCCAATAGATAAGACCATTTTACAATTTGGGCCCAAGTTAGAAGCAGAGCCTAAGGTGTAAATTATTGATAGTCCATATCTCGGAAACTATAAGAGTTAATGCAATTTCGCAACCGGCAATGTAATTAGCATGCCGAATATCACTTGGAATGTGAATTGGGACGAAATCGCCAATAGATAAGACCATTTTACAATTTGGGCCCAAGTTAGAAGCAGAGCCTAAGGTGTAAATTATCGATAGTCCATATCTCGGAAACTATAAGAGATAATGCAATTTGGCAACCGGCAATGTAATTAGCATGCCGAATATTACTTGGAATGTGAATTGGAACGAAATCGCCAATAGATAAGACCATTTTACAATTTGGGCCCAAGTTAGAAGCAGAGCCTAAGATGTAAATTATCGATAGTCCATATCTCGGAAACTATAGGAGATAATGCAATTTGGCAACCGGCAATGTAATTAGCATGCCGAATAATACTTGGAATGTGAATTGGAACGAAATCGCCAATAGATAAGACCATTTTACAATTTGGGCCCAAGTTAGAAGCAGAGCCTAAGGTGTAAATTATCGATAGTCCATATCTCGGAAACTATAAGAGATAATTCAATTTGGCAACCGGCAATGTAATTAGCATGCCGGATATTACTTGGAATGTGAATTGGAACGAAATCGCCAATAGATAAGACCATTTTACAATTTGGGCCCAAGTTAGAAGCAGAGCCTAAGGTGTAAATTATCGATAGTCCATATCTCGGAAACTATAAGAGATAATGCAATTTGGCAACCGGCAATGTAATTAGCATGCCGAATATTACTTGGAATGTGAATTGGAACGAAATCGCCAATAGATAAGACGATTTTACAATTTGGGCCCAAGTTAGAAGCAGAGCCTAAGATGTAAATTATCGATAGTCCATATCTCGGAAACTATAAGAGATAATGCAATTTGGCAACCGGCAATGTAATTAGCATGCCGAATATTACTTGGAATGTGAATTGGAACGAAATCGCCAATAGATAAGACCATTTTACAATTTGGGCCCAAGTTAGAAGCAGAGCCTAAGGTGTAAATTATCGATAGTCCATATCTCGGAAACTATAAGAGTTAATGCAATTTGGCAACCGGCAATGTAATTAGCATGCCGAATATTACTTGGAATGTGAATTGGAACGAAATCGCCAATAGATAAGACCATTTTACAATTTGGGCCCAAGTTAGAAGCAGAGCCTAAGGTGTAAATTATCGATAGTCCATATCTCGGAAACTATAAGAGATAATGCAATTTGGCAACCGGCAATGTAATTAGCATGCCGAATATTACTTGGAATGTGAATTGGAACGAAATCGCCAATAGATAAGACCATTTTACAATTTGGGCCCAAGTTAGAAGCAGAGCCTATGGTGTAAATTATCGATAGTCCATATCTCGGAAACTATAAGAGATAATGCAATTTAGCAACCGGCAATGTAATTAGCATGCCGAATATTACTTGGAATGTGAATTGGAACGAAATCGCCAATAGATAAGACCATTTTACAATTTGGGCCCAAGTTAGAAGCAGAGCCTAAGGTGTAAATTATCGATAGTCCATATCTCGGAAACTATAAGAGATAATGCAATTTGGCAACCGGCAATGTAATTAGCATGCCGAATATTACTTGGAATGTGAATTGGAATGAAATCGCCTATAGATAAGACCATTTTACGATTTGGGCCCAAGTTAGAAGCAGAGCCTAAGGTGTAAATTATCGATAATCCATATCTCGGAAACTATAAGAGATAATGCAATTTGGCAACCGGCAATGTAATTAGCATGCCGAATATTACTTGGAATGTGAATTGGAACGAAATCGCCAATAGATAAGACCATTTTACGATTTGGGCCCAAGTTAGAAGCAGAGCCTAAGGTGTAAATTATCGATAATCCATATCTCGGAAACTATAAGAGATAATGCAATTTGGCAACCGGCAATGTAATTAGCATGCCGAATATTACTTGGAATGTGAATTGGAACGAAATCGCCAATAGATAAGACCATTTTACAATTTGGACCCAAGTTAGAAGCAGAGCCTAAGGTGTAAATTATTGATAGTCCATATCTCGGAAACTATAAGAGATAATGCAATTTGGCAACCGGCAATGTAATTAGCATGCCGAATATTACTTGGAATGTGAATTGGAACGAAATCGCCAATAGATAAGACCATTTTACAATTTGGGCCCAAGTTAGAAGCAGAGCCTAAGGTGTAAATTATCGATAGTCCATATCTCGGAAACCATAAGAGATAATGCAATTTGGCAACCGGCAATGTAATTAGCATGCCGAATATTACTTGGAATGTGAATTGGAACGAAATCGCCAATAGATAAGACCATTTTACAATTTGGGCCCAAGTTAGAAGCAGAGCCTAAGGTGTGAATTACCGATAGTCCATATCTCGGAAACTATAAGAGATAATGCAATTTGGCAACCGGCAATGTAATTGGCATGCCGAATATTACTTGGAATGTGAATTGGAACGAAATCGCCAATAGATAAGACGATTTTACAATTTTGGCCCAAGTTAGAAGCAGAGCCTAAGGTGTAAATTATCGATAGTCCATATCTCGGAAACTATAAGAGATAATTCAATTTGGCAACCGGCAATGTAATTAGCATGCCGAATAATACTTGGACTGTGAATTGGAACGAAATCGCCAATAGATAAGACCATTTTACAATTTGGGCCCAAGTTAGAAGCAGAGCCTAAGGTGTAAATTATCGATAGTCCATATCTCGGAAACTATAAGAGATAATTCAATTTGGCAACCGGCAATGTAATTAGCATGCCGGATATTACTTGGAATGTGAATTGGAACGAAATCGCCAATAGATAAGACCATTTTACAATTTGGGCCCAAGTTAGAAGCAAAGCATAAGGTGTAAATTATCGATAGTCCATATCTCGGAAACTATAAGAGATAATGCAATTTGGCAACCGGCAATGTAATTAGCATGCCGAATATTACTTGGAATGTGAATTGGAACGAAATCGCCAATAGATAAGACGATTTTACAATTTGGGCCCAAGTTAGAAGCAGAGCCTAAGGTGTAAATTATCGATAGTCCATATCTCGGAAACTATAAGAGATAATGCAATTTGGCAACCGGCAATGTAATTAGCATGCCGAATATTACTTGGAATGTGAATTGGAACGAAATCGCCAATAGATAAGACCATTTTACAATTTGGGCCCAAGTTAGAAGCAGAGCCTAAGGTGTAAATTATCGATAGTCCATATCTCGGAAACTATAAGAGATAATGCAATTTGGCAACCGGCAATGTTATTAGCATGCCGAATATTACTTGGAATGTGAATTGGAACGAAATCGCCAATAGATAAGACCATTTTACAATTTGGGCCCAAGTTAGAAGCAGAGCCTAAGGTGTAAATTATCGATAGTCCATATCTCGGAAACTATAAGAGATAATGCAATTTGGCAACCGGCAATGTAATTAGCATGCCGAATATTACTTGGAATGTGAATTGGAACGAAATCGCCAATAGATAAGACCATTTTACGATTTGGGCCCAAGTTAGAAGCAGAGCCTAAGGTGCAAATTATCGATAATCCATATCTCGGAAACTATAAGAGATAATGCAATTTGGCAACCGGCAATGTAATTAGCATGCCGAATATTACTTGGAATGTGAATTGGAACGAAATCTCCAATAGATAAGACCATTTTACGATTTGGGCCCAAGTTAGAAGCAGAGCCTAAGGTGTAAATTATCGATAATCCATATCTCGGAAACTATAAGAGATAATGCAATTTGGCAACCGGCAATGTAATTAGCATGCCGAATATTACTTGGAATGTGAATTGGAACGAAATCGCCAATAGATAAGACCATTTTACAATTTGGACCCAAGTTAGAAGCAGAGCCTAAGGTGTAAATTATCGATAGTCCATATCTCGGAAACTATAAGAGATAATTCAATTTGGCAACCGGCAATGTAATTAGCATGCCGGATATTACTTGGAATGTGAATTGGAACGAAATCGCCAATAGATAAGACCATTTTACAATTTGGGCCCAAGTTAGAAGCAAAGCATAAGGTGTAAATTATCGATAGTCCATATCTCGGAAACTATAAGAGATAATGCAATTTGGCAACCGGCAATGTAATTAGCATGCCGAATATTACTTGGAATGTGAATTGGAACGAAATCGCCAATAGATAAGACAATTTTACAATTTGGGCCTAAGTTAGAAGCAGAGCCTAAGGTGTAAATTATCGATAGTCCATATCTCGGAAACTATAAGAGATAATGCAATTTGGCAACCGGCAATGTAATTAGCATGCCGAATATTACTTGGAATGTGAATTGGAACGAAATCGCCAATAGATAAGACCATTTTACAATTTGGGCCCAAGTTAGAAGCAGAGCCTAAGGTGTAAATTATCGATAGTCCATATCTCGGAAACTATAAGAGATAATGCAATTTGGCAACCGGCAATGTAATTAGCATGCCGAATATTACTTGGAATGTGAATTGGAACGAAATCGCCAATAGATAAGACCATTTTACAATTTGGGCCCAAGTTAGAAGCAGAGCCTAAGGTGTAAATTATCGATAGTCCATATCTCGGAAACTATAAGAGATAATGCAATTTGGCAACCGGCAATGTAATTAGCATGCCGAATATTACTTGGAATGTGAATTGGAATGAAATCGCCTATAGATAAGACCATTTTACGATTTGGGCCCAAGTTAGAAGCAGAGCCTAAGGTGTAAATTATCGATAATCCATATCTCGGAAACTATAAGAGATAATGCAATTTGGCAACCGGCAATGTAATTAGCATGCCGAATATTACTTGGAATGTGAATTGGAACGAAATCGCCAATAGATAAGACCATTTTACGATTTGGGCCCAAGTTAGAAGCAGAGCCTAAGGTGTAAATTATCGATAATCCATATCTCGGAAACTATAAGAGATAATGCAATTTGGCAACCGGCAATGTAATTAGCATGCCGAATATTACTTGGAATGTGAATTGGAACGAAATCGCCAATAGATAAGACCATTTTACAATTTGGACCCAAGTTAGAAGCAGAGCCTAAGGTGTAAATTATTGATAGTCCATATCTCGGAAACTATAAGAGATAATGCAATTTGGCAACCGGCA
Organism: Rhynchophorus ferrugineus; assembly: GCF_030347505.1. Classification (NCBI taxonomy): domain Eukaryota; kingdom Metazoa; phylum Arthropoda; class Insecta; order Coleoptera; family Curculionidae; genus Rhynchophorus; species Rhynchophorus ferrugineus. The sequence goes on from NW_027473015.1 coordinate 69,347, forward strand.
ATGTAATTAGCATGCCGAATATTACTTGGAATGTGAATTGGAACGAAATCGCCAATAGATAAGACCATTTTACAATTTGGGCCCAAGTTAGAAGCAGAGCCTAAGGTGTAAATTATCGATAGTCCATATCTCGGAAACCATAAGAGATAATGCAATTTGGCAACCGGCAATGTAATTAGCATGCCGAATATTACTTGGAATGTGAATTGGAACGAAATAGCCAATAGATAAGACCATTTTACAATTTGGGCCCAAGTTAGAAGCAGAGCCTAAGGTGTGAATTACCGATAGTCCATATCTCGGAAACTATAAGAGATAATGCAATTTGGCAACCGGCAATGTAATTGGCATGCCGAATATTACTTGGAATGTGAATTGGAACGAAATCGCCAATAGATAAGACGATTTTACAATTTTGGCCCAAGTTAGAAGCAGAGCCTAAGGTGTAAATTATCGATAGTCCATATCTCGGAAACTATAAGAGATAATTCAATTTGGCAACCGGCAATGTAATTAGCATGCCGAATAATACTTGGACTGTGAATTGGAACGAAATCGCCAATAGATAAGACCATTTTACAATTTGGGCCCAAGTTAGAAGCAGAGCCTAAGGTGTAAATTATCGATAGTCCATATCTCGGAAACTATAAGAGATAATTCAATTTGGCAACCGGCAATGTAATTAGCATGCCGGATATTACTTGGAATGTGAATTGGAACGAAATCGCCAATAGATAAGACCATTTTACAATTTGGGCCCAAGTTAGAAGCAAAGCATAAGGTGTAAATTATCGATAGTCCATATCTCGGAAACTATAAGAGATAATGCAATTTGGCAACCGGCAATGTAATTAGCATGCCGAATATTACTTGGAATGTGAATTGGAACGAAATCGCCAATAGATAAGACAATTTTACAATTTGGGCCTAAGTTAGAAGCAGAGCCTAAGGTGTAAATTATCGATAGTCCATATCTCGGAAACTATAAGAGATAATGCAATTTGGCAACCGGCAATGTAATTAGCATGCCGAATATTACTTGGAATGTGAATTGGAACGAAATCGCCAATAGATAAGACCATTTTACAATTTGGGCCCAAGTTAGAAGCAGAGCCTAAGGTGTAAATTATCGATAGTCCATATCTCGGAAACTATAAGAGATAATGCAATTTGGCAACCGGCAATGTAATTAGCATGCCGAATATTACTTGGAATGTGAATTGGAACGAAATCGCCAATAGATAAGACCATTTTACAATTTGGGCCCAAGTTAGAAGCAGAGCCTAAGGTGTAAATTATCGATAGTCCATATCTCGGAAACTATAAGAGATAATGCAATTTGGCAACCGGCAATGTAATTAGCATGCCGAATATTACTTGGAATGTGAATTGGAATGAAATCGCCTATAGATAAGACCATTTTACGATTTGGGCCCAAGTTAGAAGCAGAGCCTAAGGTGTAAATTATCGATAATCCATATCTCGGAAACTATAAGAGATAATGCAATTTGGCAACCGGCAATGTAATTAGCATGCCGAATATTACTTGGAATGTGAATTGGAACGAAATCGCCAATAGATAAGACCATTTTACGATTTGGGCCCAAGTTAGAAGCAGAGCCTAAGGTGTAAATTATCGATAATCCATATCTCGGAAACTATAAGAGATAATGCAATTTGGCAACCGGCAATGTAATTAGCATGCCGAATATTACTTGGAATGTGAATTGGAACGAAATCGCCAATAGATAAGACCATTTTACAATTTGGACCCAAGTTAGAAGCAGAGCCTAAGGTGTAAATTATTGATAGTCCATATCTCGGAAACTATAAGAGATAATGCAATTTGGCAACCGGCAATGTAATTAGCATGCCGAATATTACTTGGAATGTGAATTGGAACGAAATCGCCAATAGATAAGACCATTTTACAATTTGGGCCCAAGTTAGAAGCAGAGCCTAAGGTGTAAATTATCGATAGTCCATATCTCGGAAACCATAAGAGATAATGCAATTTGGCAACCGGCAATGTAATTAGCATGCCGAATATTACTTGGAATGTGAATTGGAACGAAATCGCCAATAGATAAGACCATTTTACAATTTGGGCCCAAGTTAGAAGCAGAGCCTAAGGTGTGAATTACCGATAGTCCATATCTCGGAAACTATAAGAGATAATGCAATTTGGCAACCGGCAATGTAATTGGCATGCCGAATATTACTTGGAATGTGAATTGGAACGAAATCGCCAATAGATAAGACGATTTTACAATTTTGGCCCAAGTTAGAAGCAGAGCCTAAGGTGTAAATTATCGATAGTCCATATCTCGGAAACTATAAGAGATAATTCAATTTGGCAACCGGCAATGTAATTAGCATGCCGAATAATACTTGGACTGTGAATTGGAACGAAATCGCCAATAGATAAGACCATTTTACAATTTGGGCCCAAGTTAGAAGCAGAGCCTAAGGTGTAAATTATCGATAGTCCATATCTCGGAAACTATAAGAGATAATTCAATTTGGCAACCGGCAATGTAATTAGCATGCCGGATATTACTTGGAATGTGAATTGGAACGAAATCGCCAATAGATAAGACCATTTTACAATTTGGGCCCAAGTTAGAAGCAAAGCATAAGGTGTAAATTATCGATAGTCCATATCTCGGAAACTATAAGAGATAATGCAATTTGGCAACCGGCAATGTAATTAGCATGCCGAATATTACTTGGAATGTGAATTGGAACGAAATCGCCAATAGATAAGACGATTTTACAATTTGGGCCCAAGTTAGAAGCAGAGCCTAAGGTGTAAATTATCGATAGTCCATATCTCGGAAACTATAAGAGATAATGCAATTTGGCAACCGGCAATGTAATTAGCATGCCGAATATTACTTGGAATGTGAATTGGAACGAAATCGCCAATAGATAAGACCATTTTACAATTTGGGCCCAAGTTAGAAGCAGAGCCTAAGGTGTAAATTATCGATAGTCCATATCTCGGAAACTATAAGAGATAATGCAATTTGGCAACCGGCAATGTTATTAGCATGCCGAATATTACTTGGAATGTGAATTGGAACGAAATCGCCAATAGATAAGACCATTTTACAATTTGGGCCCAAGTTAGAAGCAGAGCCTAAGGTGTAAATTATCGATAGTCCATATCTCGGAAACTATAAGAGATAATGCAATTTGGCAACCGGCAATGTAATTAGCATGCCGAATATTACTTGGAATGTGAATTGGAACGAAATCGCCAATAGATAAGACCATTTTACGATTTGGGCCCAAGTTAGAAGCAGAGCCTAAGGTGCAAATTATCGATAATCCATATCTCGGAAACTATAAGAGATAATGCAATTTGGCAACCGGCAATGTAATTAGCATGCCGAATATTACTTGGAATGTGAATTGGAACGAAATCTCCAATAGATAAGACCATTTTACGATTTGGGCCCAAGTTAGAAGCAGAGCCTAAGGTGTAAATTATCGATAGTCCATATCTCGGAAACTATAAGAGATAATGCAATTTGGCAACCGGCAATGTAATTAGCATGCCGAATATTACTTGGAATGTGAATTGGAACGAAATCGCCAATAGATAAGACCATTTTACAATTTGGGCCCAAGTTAGAAGCAGAGCCTAAGGTGTAAATTATCGATAGTCCATATCTCGGAAACTATAAGAGATAATGCAATTTGGCAACCGGCAATGTAATTAGCATGCCGAATATTACTTGGAATGTGAATTGGAATGAAATCGCCTATAGATAAGACCATTTTACGATTTGGGCCCAAGTTAGAAGCAGAGCCTAAGGTGTAAATTATCGATAATCCATATCTCGGAAACTATAAGAGATAATGCAATTTGGCAACCGGCAATGTAATTAGCATGCCGAATATTACTTGGAATGTGAATTGGAACGAAATCGCCAATAGATAAGACCATTTTACGATTTGGGCCCAAGTTAGAAGCAGAGCCTAAGGTGTAAATTATCGATAATCCATATCTCGGAAACTATAAGAGATAATGCAATTTGGCAACCGGCAATGTAATTAGCATGCCGAATATTACTTGGAATGTGAATTGGAACGAAATCGCCAATAGATAAGACCATTTTACAATTTGGACCCAAGTTAGAAGCAGAGCCTAAGGTGTAAATTATTGATAGTCCATATCTCGGAAACTATAAGAGATAATGCAATTTGGCAACCGGCAATGTAATTAGCATGCCGAATATTACTTGGAATGTGAATTGGAACGAAATCGCCAATAGATAAGACCATTTTACAATTTGGGCCCAAGTTAGAAGCAGAGCCTAAGGTGTAAATTATCGATAGTCCATATCTCGGAAACCATAAGAGATAATGCAATTTGGCAACCGGCAATGTAATTAGCATGCCGAATATTACTTGGAATGTGAATTGGAACGAAATCGCCAATAGATAAGACCATTTTACAATTTGGGCCCAAGTTAGAAGCAGAGCCTAAGGTGTGAATTACCGATAGTCCATATCTCGGAAACTATAAGAGATAATGCAATTTGGCAACCGGCAATGTAATTGGCATGCCGAATATTACTTGGAATGTGAATTGGAACGAAATCGCCAATAGATAAGACGATTTTACAATTTTGGCCCAAGTTAGAAGCAGAGCCTAAGGTGTAAATTATCGATAGTCCATATCTCGGAAACTATAAGAGATAATTCAATTTGGCAACCGGCAATGTAATTAGCATGCCGGATATTACTTGGAATGTGAATTGGAACGAAATCGCCAATAGATAAGACCATTTTACAATTTGGGCCCAAGTTAGAAGCAAAGCATAAGGTGTAAATTATCGATAGTCCATATCTCGGAAACTATAAGAGATAATGCAATTTGGCAACCGGCAATGTAATTAGCATGCCGAATATTACTTGGAATGTGAATTGGAACGAAATCGCCAATAGATAAGACGATTTTACAATTTGGGCCCAAGTTAGAAGCAGAGCCTAAGGTGTAAATTATCGATAGTCCATATCTCGGAAACTATAAGAGATAATGCAATTTGGCAACCGGCAATGTAATTAGCATGCCGAATATTACTTGGAATGTGAATTGGAACGAAATCGCCAATAGATAAGACCATTTTACAATTTGGGCCCAAGTTAGAAGCAGAGCCTAAGGTGTAAATTATCGATAGTCCATATCTCGGAAACTATAAGAGATAATGCAATTTGGCAACCGGCAATGTTATTAGCATGCCGAATATTACTTGGAATGTGAATTGGAACGAAATCGCCAATAGATAAGACCATTTTACAATTTGGGCCCAAGTTAGAAGCAGAGCCTAAGGTGTAAATTATCGATAGTCCATATCTCGGAAACTATAAGAGATAATGCAATTTGGCAACCGGCAATGTAATTAGCATGCCGAATATTACTTGGAATGTGAATTGGAACGAAATCGCCAATAGATAAGACCATTTTACGATTTGGGCCCAAGTTAGAAGCAGAGCCTAAGGTGCAAATTATCGATAATCCATATCTCGGAAACTATAAGAGATAATGCAATTTGGCAACCGGCAATGTAATTAGCATGCCGAATATTACTTGGAATGTGAATTGGAACGAAATCTCCAATAGATAAGACCATTTTACGATTTGGGCCCAAGTTAGAAGCAGAGCCTAAGGTGTAAATTATCGATAATCCATATCTCGGAAACTATAAGAGATAATGCAATTTGGCAACCGGCAATGTAATTAGCATGCCGAATATTACTTGGAATGTGAATTGGAACGAAATCGCCAATAGATAAGACCATTTTACAATTTGGACCCAAGTTAGAAGCAGAGCCTAAGGTGTAAATTATCGATAGTCCATATCTCGGAAACTATAAGAGATAATGCAATTTGGCAACCGGCAATGTAATTAGCATGCCTAATATCACTTGGAATGTGAATTGGGACGAAATCGCCAATAGATAAGACCATTTTACAATTTGGGCCCAAGTTAGAAGCAGAGCCTAAGGTGTAAATTATCGATAGTCCATATCTCGGAAACTATAAGAGATAATGCAATTTGGCAACCGGCAATGTAATTAGCATGCCGAATATTACTTGGAATGTGAATTGGAACGAAATCGCCAATAGATAAGACCATTTTACAATTTGGGCCCAAGTTAGAAGCAGAGCCTAAGGTGTAATTTATCGAGAGTCCATATCTCGGAAACTATAAGAGATAATGCAATTTGGCAACCGGCAATGTAATTAGCATGCCGAATATTACTTGGAATGTGAATTGGAACGAAATCGCCAATAGATAAGACCATTTTACAATTTGGGCCCAAGTTAGAAGCAGAGCCTAAGGTGTAAATTATTGATAGTCCATATCTCGGAAACTATAAGAGATAATGCAATTTCGCAACCGGCAATGTAATTAGCATGCCGAATATTACTTGGAGAGTGAATTGGAACGAAATCGCCAATAGGTAAGACCATTTTACAATTTGGGCCCAAGTTAGAAGCAGAGCCTAAGGTGTAAATTATCGATAGTCCATATCTCGGAAACTATAAGAGATAATGCAATTTGGCAACCGGCAATGTAATTAGCATGCCGAATATTACTTGGAATGTGAATTGGAACGAAATCGCCAATAGATAAGGCCATTTTACAATTTGGGCCCAAGTTAGAAGCAGAGCCTAAGGTGTAAATTATCGATAGTCCATATCTCGGAAACTATAAGAGATAATGCAATTTGGCAACCGGCAATGTAATTAGCATGCCGAATATTACTTGGAATGTGAATTGGAACGAAATTGCCAATAGATAAGACCATTTTACAATTTGGGCCCAAGTCAGAAGCAGAGCCTAAGGTGTAAATTATTGATAGTCCATATCTCGGAAACTATAAGAGATAATGCAATTTGGCAACCGGCAATGTAATTAGCGTGCCGAATATTACTTGGAATGTGAATTGGAACGAAATCGCCAATAGATAAGACCATTTTACAATTTGGGCCCAAGTTAGAAGCAAAGCCTAAGGTGTAAATTATCGATAGTCCATATCTCGGAAACTATAAGAGATAATGCAATTTGGCAACCGGCAATGTAATTAGCATGCCGAATATTACTTGGAATGTGAATTGGAACGAAATCGCCAATAGATAAGACCATTTTACAATTTGGGCCCAAGTTAGAAGCAGAGCCTAAGGTGTAAATTATCGATAGTCCATATCTCGGAAACTATAAGAGATAATGCAATTTGGCAAACGGCAATGTAATTAGCATGCCGAATATTACTTGGAATGTGAATTGGAACGAAATCGCCAATAGATAAGACCATTTTACAATTTGGGCCCAAGTTAGAAGCAGAGCCTAAGGTGTAAATTATTGATAGTCCATATCTCGGAAACTGTAAGAGATAATGCAATTTCGCAACCGGCAATGTAATTAGCATGCCGAATATCACTTGGAATGTGAATTGGGACGAAATCGCCAATAGATAAGACTATTTTACAATTTGGACCCAAGTTAGAAGCAGAGCCTAAGGTGTAAATTATCGATAGTCCATATCTCGGAAACTATAAGAGATAATGCAATTTGGCAACCGGCAATGTAATTAGCATGCCGAATATTACTTGGAATGTGAATTAGAACGAAATCGCCAATAGATAAGACCATTTTACAATTTGGGCCCAAGTTAGAAGCAGAGCCTAAGGTGTAAATTATCGATAGTCCATATCTCGGAAACTATAAGAGATAATGCAATTTGGCAACCGGCAATGTATTTAGCATGCCGAATATTACTTGGAATGTGAATTGGAACGAAATCGCCAATAGATAAGACCATTTTACAATTTGGGCCCAAGTTAGAAGCAGAGCCTAAGGTGTAAATTATCGATAGTCCATATCTCGGAAACTATAAGAGATAATGCAATTTGGCAACCGGCAATGTAATTAGCATGCCGAATATTACTTGGAATGTGAGTTGGAACGAAATCGCCAATAGATAAGACCATTTTACAATTTGGGCCCAAGTTATAAGCAGAGCCTATGGTGTAAATTATCGATAGTCCATATCTCGGAAACTATAAGAGATAATGCAATTTGGCAACCGGCAATGTAATTAGCATGCCGAATATTACTTGGAATGTGAATTGGAACGAAATCGCCAATAGATAAGACCATTTTACAATTTGGGCCCAAGTTAGAAGCAGAGCCTAAGGTGTAAATTATCGATAGTCCATATCTCGGAAACTATAAGAGATAATGCAATTTGGCAACCGGCAATGTAATTAGCATGCCGAATATTACTTGGAATGTGAATTGGAACGAAATCGCCAATAGATAAGACCATTTTACAATTTGGGCCCAAGTTAGAAGCAGAGCCTATGGTGTAAATTATCGATAGTCCATATCTCGGAAACTATAAGTGATAATGCAATTTGGCAACCGGCAATGTAATTAGCATGCCGAATATTACTTGGAATGTGAATTGGAACGAAATCGCCAATAGATAAGACCATTTTACAATTTGGGCCCAAGTTAGAAGCAGAGCCTAAGGTGTAAATTATCGATAGTCCATATCTCGGAAACTATAAGAGTTAATGCAATTTGACAACCGGCAATGTAATTAGCATGCCGAATATTACTTGGAATGTGAATTGGAACGAAATCGCCAATAGAGAAGACCATTTTACAATTTGGGCCCAAGTTAGAAGCAGAGCCTAAGGTGTAAATTATCGATAGTCCATATCTCGGAAACTATAAGAGATAATGCGATTTGGCAACCGGCAATGTAATTAGCATGCCGAATATTACTTGGAATGTGAATTGGAACGAAATCGCCAATAGATAAGACCATTTTACAATTTGGGCCCAAGTTAGAAGCAGAGCCTAAGGTGTAAATTATCGATAGTCCATATCTCGGAAACTATAAGAGATAATTCAATTTGGCAACCGGCAATGTAATTAGCATGCCGGATATTACTTGGAATGTGAATTGGAACGAAATCGCCAATAGATAAGACCATTTTACAATTTGGGCCCAAGTTAGAAGCAGAGCCTAAGATGTAAATTATCGATGGTCCATATCTCGGAAACTATAAGAGATAATGCAATTTGGCAACTGGCAATGTAATTAGCATGCCGAATATTACTTGGAATGCGAATTGGAACGAAATCGCCAATAGATAAGACCATTTTACAATTTGGGCCCAAGTTAGAAGCAGAGCCTAAGGTGTAAATTATCGATAGTCCATATCTCGGAAACTATAAGAGATAATGCAATTTGGCAACCGGCAATGTAATTAGCATGCCGAATATTACTTGGAATGTGAATTGGAACGAAATCGCCAATAGGTAAGACCATTTTACAATTTGGGCCCAAGTTAGAAGCAGAGCCTAAGGTGTAAATTATCGATAGTCCATATCTCGGAAACTATAAGAGATAATTCAATTTGGCAACCGGCAATGTGATTAGCATGCCGGATATTACTTGGAATGTGAATTGGAACGAAATCGCCAATAGATAAGACCATTTTACAATTTGGGCCCAAGTTAGAAGCAGAGCCTAAGGTGTGAATTACCGATAGTCCATATCTCGGAAACTATAAGAGATAATGCAATTTGGCAACCGGCAATGTAATTGGCATGCCGAATATTACTTGGAATGTGAATTGGAACGAAATCGCCAATAGATAAGACGATTTAACAATTTTGGCCCAAGTTAGAAGCAGAGCCTAAGGTGTAAATTATCGATAGTCCATATCTCGGAAACTATAAGAGATAATGCAATTTGGCAACCGGCAATGTAATTAGCATGCCGAATAATACTTGGAATGTGAATTGGAACGAAATCGCCAATAGATAAGACCATTTTACAATTTGGGCCCAAGTTAGAAGCAGAGCCTAAGGTGTAAATTATCGATAGTCCATATCTCGGAAACTATAAGAGATAATTCAATTTGGCAACCGGCAATGTAATTAGCATGCCGGATATTACTTGGAATGTGAATTGGAACGAAATCGCCAATAGATAAGACCATTTTACAATTTGGGCCCAAGTTAGAAGCAAAGCATAAGGTGTAAATTATCGATAGTCCATATCTCGGAAACTATAAGAGATAATGCAATTTGGCAACCGGCAATGTAATTAGCATGCCGAATATTACTTGGAATGTGAATTGGAACGAAATCGCCAATAGATAAGGCGATTTTACAATTTGGGCCCAAGTTAGAAGCAGAGCCTAAGGTGTAAATTATCGATAGTCCATATCTCGGAAACTATAAGAGATAATGCAATTTGGCAACCGGCAATGTAATTAGCATGCCGAATATTACTTGGAATGTGAATTGGAACGAAATCGCCAATAGATAAGACCATTTTACAATTTGGGCCCAAGTTAGAAGCAGAGCCTAAGGTGTAAATTATCGATAGTCCATATCTCGGAAACTATAAGAGATAATGCAATTTGGCAACCGGCAATGTAATTAGCATGCCGAATATTACTTGGAATGTGAATTGGAACGAAATCGCCAATAGATAAGACCATTTTACAATTTGGGCCCAAGTTAGAAGCAGAGCCTAAGGTGTAAATTATCGATAGTCCATATCTCGGAAACTATAAGAGATAATGAAATTTGGCAACCGGCAATGTAATTAGCATGCCGAATATTACTTGGAATGTGAATTGGAACGAAATCGCCAATAGATAAGACCATTTTACGATTTGGGCCCAAGTTAGAAGCAGAGCCTAAGGTGTAAATTATCGATAATCCATATCTCGGAAACTATAAGAGATAATGCAATTTGGCAACCGGCAATGTAATTAGCATGCCGAATATTACTTGGAATGTGAATTGGAACGAAATCGCCAATAGATAAGACCATTTTACGATTTGGGCCCAAGTTAGAAGCAGAGCCTAAGGTGTAAATTATCGATAATCCATATCTCGGAAACTATAAGAGATAATGCAATTTGGCAACCGGCAATGTAATTAGCATGCCGAATATTACTTGGAATGTGAATTGGAACGAAATCGCCAATAGATAAGACCATTTTACAATTTGGGCCCAAGTTAGAAGCAGAGCCTAAGGTGTAAATTATCGATAGTCCATATCTCGGAAACTATAAGAGATAATGCAATTTGGCAACCGGCAATGTAATTAGCATGCCGAATATTACTTGGAATGTGAATTGGAACGAAATCGCCAATAGATAAGACGATTTTACAATTTGAGCCCAAGTTAGAAGCAGAGCCTAAGATGTAAATTATCGATGGTCCATATCTCGGAAACTATAAGAGATAATGCAATTTGGCAACTGGCAATGTAATTAGCATGCCGAATATTACTTGGAATGCGAATTGGAACGAAATCGCCAATAGATAAGACCATTTTACAATTTGGGCCCAAGTTAGAAGCAGAGCCTAAGGTGTAAATTATCGATAGTCCATATCTCGGAAACTATAAGAGATAATGCAATTTGGCAACCGGCAATGTAATTAGCATGCCGAATATTACTTGGAATGTGAATTGGAACGAAATCGCCAATAGGTAAGACCATTTTACAATTTGGGCCCAAGTTAGAAGCAGAGCCTAAGGTGTAAATTATCGATAGTCCATATCTCGGAAACTATAAGAGATAATTCAATTTGGCAACCGGCAATGTGATTAGCATGCCGGATATTACTTGGAATGTGAATTGGAACGAAATCGCCAATAGATAAGACCATTTTACAATTTGGGCCCAAGTTAGAAGCAGAGCCTAAGGTGTAAATTATCGATAGTCCATATCACGGAAACTATAAGAGATAATTCAATTTGGCAACCGGCAATGTAATTAGCATGCCGGATATTACTTGGAATGTGAATTGGAACGAAATCGCCAATAGATAAGACCATTTTACAATTTGGGCCCAAGTTAGAAGCAGAGCCTAAGGTGTAAATTATCGATAGTCCATATCTCGGAAACTATAAGAGATAATTCAATTTGGCAACCGGCAATGTAATTAGCATGCCGGATATTACTTGGAATGTGAATTGGAACGAAATCGCCAATAGATAAGACCATTTTACAATTTGGGCCCAAGTTAGAAGCAAAGCATAAGGTGTAAATTATCGATAGTCCATATCTCGGAAACTATAAGAGATAATGCAATTTGGCAACCGGCAATGTAATTAGCATGCCGAATATTACTTGGAATGTGAATTGGAACGAAATCGCCAATAGATAAGGCGATTTTACAATTTGGGCCCAAGTTAGAAGCAGAGCCTAAGGTGTAAATTATCGATAGTCCATATCTCGGAAACTATAAGAGATAATGCAATTTGGCAACCGGCAATGTAATTAGCATGCCGAATATTACTTGGAATGTGAATTGGAACGAAATCGCCAATAGATAAGACCATTTTACAATTTGGGCCCAAGTTAGAAGCAGAGCCTAAGGTGTAAATTATCGATAGTCCATATCTCGGAAACTATAAGAGATAATGCAATTTGGCAACCGGCAATGTAATTAGCATGCCGAATATTACTTGGAATGTGAATTGGAACGAAATCGCCAATAGATAAGACTATTTTACGATTTGGGCCCAAGTTAGAAGCAGAGCCTAAGGTGTAAATTATCGATAATCCATATCTCGGAAACTATAAGAGATAATGCAATTTGGCAACCGGCAATGTAATTAGCATGCCGAATATTACTTGGAATGTGAATTGGAACGAAATCGCCAATAGATAAGACCATTTTACGATTTGGGCCCAAGTTAGAAGCAGAGCCTAAGGTGTAAATTATCGATAATCCATATCTCGGAAACTATAAGAGATAATGCAATTTGGCAACCGGCAATGTAATTAGCATGCCGGATATTACTTGGAATGTGAATTGGAACGAAATCGCCAATAGATAAGACCATTTTACAATTTGGGCCCAAGTTAGAAGCAAAGCATAAGGTGTAAATTATCGATAGTCCATATCTCGGAAACTATAAGAGATAATGCAATTTGGCAACCGGCAATGTAATTAGCATGCCGAATATTACTTGGAATGTGAATTGGAACGAAATCGCCAATAGATAAGGCGATTTTACAATTTGGGCCCAAGTTAGAAGCAGAGCCTAAGGTGTAAATTATCGATAGTCCATATCTCGGAAACTATAAGAGATAATGCAATTTGGCAACCGGCAATGTAATTAGCATGCCGAATATTACTTGGAATGTGAATTGGAACGAAATCGCCAATAGATAAGACCATTTTACAATTTGGGCCCAAGTTAGAAGCAGAGCCTAAGGTGTAAATTATCGATAGTCCATATCTCGGAAACTATAAGAGATAATGCAATTTGGCAACCGGCAATGTAATTAGCATGCCGAATATTACTTGGAATGTGAATTGGAACGAAATCGCCAATAGATAAGACTATTTTACGATTTGGGCCCAAGTTAGAAGCAGAGCCTAAGGTGTAAATTATCGATAATCCATATCTCGGAAACTATAAGAGATAATGCAATTTGGCAACCGGCAATGTAATTAGCATGCCGAATATTACTTGGAATGTGAATTGGAACGAAATCGCCAATAGATAAGACCATTTTACGATTTGGGCCCAAGTTAGAAGCAGAGCCTAAGGTGTAAATTATCGATAATCCATATCTCGGAAACTATAAGAGATAATGCAATTTGGCAACCGGCAATGTAATTAGCATGCCGAATATTACTTGGAATGTGAATTGGAACGAAATCGCCAATAGATAAGACCATTTTACAATTTGGACCCAAGTTAGAAGCAGAGCCTAAGGTGTAAATTATCGATAGTCCATATCTCGGAAACTATAAGAGATAATGCAATTTGGCAACCGGCAATGTAATTAGCATGCCTAATATCACTTGGAATGTGAATTGGGACGAAATCGCCAATAGATAAGACCATTTTACAATTTGGGCCCAAGTTAGAAGCAGAGCCTAAGGTGTAAATTATCGATAGTCCATATCTCGGAAACTATAAGAGATAATGCAATTTGGCAACCGGCAATGTAATTAGCATGCCGAATATTACTTGGAATGTGAATTGGAACGAAATCGCCAATAGATAAGACCATTTTACAATTTGGGCCCAAGTTAGAAGCAGAGCCTAAGGTGTAAATTATCGAGAGTCCATATCTCGGAAACTATAAGAGATAATGCAATTTGGCAACAGGCAATGTAATTAGCATGCCGAATATTACTTGGAATGTGAATTGGAACGAAATCGCCAATAGATAAGACCATTTTACAATTTGGGCCCAAGTTAGAAGCAGAGCCTAAGGTGTAAATTATTGATAGTCCATATCTCGGAAACTATAAGAGATAATGCAATTTCGCAACCGGCAATGTAATTAGCATGCCGAATATTACTTGGAGAGTGAATTGGAACGAAATCGCCAATAGGTAAGACCATTTTACAATTTGGGCCCAAGTTAGAAGCAGAGCCTAAGGTGTAAATTATCGATAGTCCATATCTCGGAAACTATAAGAGATAATGCAATTTGGCAACCGGCAATGTAATTAGCATGCCGAATATTACTTGGAATGTGAATTGGAACGAAATCGCCAATAGATAAGGCCATTTTACAATTTGGGCCCAAGTTAGAAGCAGAGCCTAAGGTGTAAATTATCGATAGTCCATATCTCGGAAACTATAAGAGATAATGCAATTTGGCAACCGGCAATGTAATTAGCATGCCGAATATTACTTGGAATGTGAATTGGAACGAAATCGCCAATAGGTAAGACCATTTTACAATTTGGGCCCAAGTTAGAAGCAGAGCCTAAGGTGTAAATTATCGATAGTCCATATCTCGGAAACTATAAGAGATAATTCAATTTGGCAACCGGCAATGTGATTTAGCATGCCGGATATTACTTGGAATGTGAATTGGAACGAAAATCGCCAATAGATAAGACCATTTTACAATTTGGGCCCAAGTTTAGAAGGCAGAGCCTAAGGTGTGAATTACCGATAGTCCATATCTCGGAAACTATAAGAGATAATGCAATTTGGCAACCGGCAATGTAATTGGCATGCCGAATATTACTTGGAATGTGAATTGGAACGAAATCGCCAATAGATAAGACGATTTTACAATTTTGGCCCAAGTTAGAAGCAGAGCCTAAGGTGGTAAATTATCGATAGTCCATATCTCGGAAACTAATAAGAGATAATGCAATTTGGCAACCGGCAATGTAATTAGCATGCCGAATAATACTTGGAATGTGAATTGGAACGAAATCGCCAATAGATAAGACCATTTTACAATTTGGGCCCAAGTTAGAAGCAGAGCCTAAGGTGTAAATTATCGATAGTCCATATCTCGGAAACTATAAGAGATAATTCAATTTGGCAACCGGCAAATGTAATTAGCATGCCGGATATTACTTGGAATGTGAATTGGAACGAAATCGCCAATAGATAAGACCATTTTACAATTTGGGCCCAAGTTAGAAGAAGCAAAGCATAAGGTTGTTAAATTATCGATAGTCCATATCTCGGAAACTATAAGAGATAATGCAATTTTGGCAACCGGCAATGTAATTAGCATGCCGAATATTACTTGGAATGTGAATTGGAACGAAATCGCCAATAGATAAGGCGATTTTACAATTTGGGCCCAAGTTAGAAGCAGAGCCTAAGGTGTAAATTATCGATAGTCCATATCTCGGAAAACTATAAGAGATAATGCAATTTGGCAACCGGCAATGTAATTAGCATGCCGAATATTACTTGGAATGTGAATTGGAACGAAATCGCCAATAGATAAGACCATTTTACAATTTGGGCCCAAGTTAGAAGCAGAGCCTAAGGTGTAAATTATCGATAGTCCATATCTCGGAAACTATAAGAGATAATGCAATTTGGCAACCGGCAATGTAATTAGCATGCCGAATATTACTTGGATTGTGAATTGGAACGAAATCGCCAATAGATAAGACCATTTTACGATTTGGGCCCAAGTTAGAAGCAGAGCCTAAGGTGTAAATTATCGATAATCCATATCTCGGAAACTATAAGAGATAATGCAATTTGGCAACCGGCAATGTAATTAGCATGCCGAATATTACTTGGAATGTGAATTGGAACGAAATCGCCAATAGATAAGACCATTTTACGATTTGGGCCCAAGTTAGAAGCAGAGCCTAAGGTGTAAATTATCGATAGTCCATATCTCGGAAACTATAAGAGATAATGCAATTTGGCAACCGGCAATGTAATTAGCATGCCGAATATTACTTGGAATGTGAATTGGAACGAAATCGCCAATAGATAAGACCATTTTACAATTTGGACCCAAGTTAGAAGCAGAGCCTAAGGTGTAAATTATCGATAGTCCATATCTCGGAAACTATAAGAGATAATGCAATTTGGCAACCGGCAATGTAATTAGCATGCCTAATATCACTTGGAATGTGAATTGGGACGAAATCGCCAATAGATAAGACCATTTTACAATTTGGGCCCAAGTTAGAAGCAGAGCCTAAGGTGTAAATTATCGATAGTCCATATCTCGGAAACTATAAGAGATAATGCAATTTGGCAACCGGCAATGTAATTAGCATGCCGAATATTACTTGGAATGTGAATTGGAACGAAATCGCCAATAGATAAGACCATTTTACAATTTGGGCCCAAGTTAGAAGCAGAGCCTAAGGTGTAAATTATCGAGAGTCCATATCTCGGAAACTATAAGAGATAATGCAATTTGGCAACCGGCAATGTAATTAGCATGCCGAATATTACTTGGAATGTGAATTGGAACGAAATCGCCAATAGATAAGACCATTTTACAATTTGGGCCCAAGTTAGAAGGAGAGCCTAAGGTGTAAATTATTGATAGTCCATATCTCGGAAACTATAAGAGATAATGCAATTTCGCAACCGGCAATGTAATTAGCATGCCGAATATTACTTGGAGAGTGAATTGGAACGAAATCGCCAATAGGTAAGACCATTTTACAATTTGGGCCCAAGTTAGTAGCAGAGCCTAAGGTGTAAATTATCGATAGTCCATATCTCGGAAACTATAAGAGATAATGCAATTTGGCAACCGGCAATGTAATTAGCATGCCGAATATTACTTGGAATGTGAATTGGAACGAAATCGCCAATAGATAAGGCCATTTTACAATTTGGGCCCAAGTTAGAAGCAGAGCCTAAGGTGTAAATTATCGATAGTCCATATCTCGGAAACTATAAGAGATAATGCAATTTGGCAACCGGCAATGTAATTAGCATGCCGAATATTACTTGGAATGTGAATTGGAACGAAATTGCCAATAGATAAGACCATTTTACAATTTGGGCCCAAGTCAGAAGCAGAGCCTAAGGTGTAAATTATTGATAGTCCATATCTCGGAAACTATAAGAGATAATGCAATTTGGCAACCGGCAATGTAATTAGCATGCCGAATATTACTTGGAATGTGAATTGGAACGAAATCGCCAATAGATAAGACCATTTTACAATTTGGGCCCAAGTTAGAAGCAGAGCCTAAGATGTAAATTATCGATGGTCCATATCTCGGAAACTATAAGAGATAATGCAATTTGGCAACCGGCAATGTAATTAGCATGCCGAATATTACTTGGAATGTGAATTGGAACGAAATCGCCAATAGATAAGACCATTTTACAATTTGGGCCCAAGTTAGAAGCAGAGCTTAAGATGTAAATTATCGATGGTCCATATCTCGGAAACTATAAGAGATAATGCAATTTGGCAACTGGCAATGTAATTAGCATGCCGAATATTACTTGGAATGCGAATTGGAACGATATCGCCAATAGATAAGACCATTTTACAATTTGGGCCCAAGTTAGAAGCAGAGCCTAAGGTGTAAATTATCGATAGTCCATATCTCGGAAACTATAAGAGATAATGCAATTTGGCAACTGGCAATGTAATTAGCATGCCGAATATTACTTGGAATGTGAATTGGAACGAAATCGCCAATAGGTAAGACCATTTTACAATTTGGGCCCAAGTTAGAAGCAGAGCCTAAGGTGTGAATTACCGATAGTCCATATCTCGGAAACTATAAGAGATAATGCAATTTGGCAACCGGCAATGTAATTGGCATGCCGAATATTACTTGGAATGTGAATTGGAACGAAATCGCCAATAGATAAGACGATTTTACAATTTTGGCCCAAGTTAGAAGCAGAGCCTAAGGTGTAAATTATCGATAGTCCATATCTCGGAAACTATAAGAGATAATGCAATTTGGCAACCGGCAATGTAATTAGCGTGCCGAATAATACTTGGAATGTGAATTGGAACGAAATCGCCAATAGATAAGACCATTTTACAATTTGGGCCCAAGTTAGAAGCAGAGCCTAAGGTGTAAATTATCGATAGTCCATATCTCGGAAACTATAAGAGATAATTCAATTTGGCAACCGGCAATGTAATTAGCATGCCGGATATTACTTGGAATGTGAATTGGAACGAAATCGCCAATAGATAAGACCATTTTACAATTTGGGCCCAAGTTAGAAGCAAAGCATAAGGTGTAAATTATCGATAGTCCATATCTCGGAAACTATAAGAGATAATGCAATTTGGCAACCGGCAATGTAATTAGCATGCCGAATATTACTTGGAATGTGAATTGGAACGAAATCGCCAATAGATAAGGCGATTTTACAATTTGGGCCCAAGTTAGAAGCAGAGCCTAAGGTGTAAATTATCGATAGTCCATATCTCGGAAACTATAAGAGATAATGCAATTTGGCAACCGGCAATGTAATTAGCATGCCGAATATTACTTGGAATGTGAATTGGAACGAAATCGCCAATAGATAAGACCATTTTACAATTTGGGCCCAAGTTAGAAGCAGAGCCTAAGGTGTAAATTATCGATAGTCCATATCTCGGAAACTATAAGAGATAATGCAATTTGGCAACCGGCAATGTAATTAGCATGCCGAATATTACTTGGAATGTGAATTGGAACGAAATCGCCAATAGATAAGACCATTTTACAATTTGGGCCCAAGTTAGAAGCAGAGCCTAAGGTGTAAATTATCGATAGTCCATATCTCGGAAACTATAAGAGATAATGCAATTTGGCAACCGGCAATGTAATTAGCATGCCGAATATTACTTGGAATGTGAATTGGAACGAAATCGCCAATAGATAAGACCATTTTACGATTTGGGCCCAAGTTAGAAGCAGAGCCTAAGGTGTAAATTATCGATAATCCATATCTCGGAAACTATAAGAGATAATGCAATTTGGCAACCGGCAATGTAATTAGCATGCCGAATATTACTTGGAATGTGAATTGGAACGAAATCGCCAATAGATAAGACCATTTTACGATTTGGGCCCAAGTTAGAAGCAGAGCCTAAGGTGTAAATTATCGATAATCCATATCTCGGAAACTATAAGAGATAATGCAATTTGGCAACCGGCAATGTAATTAGCATGCCGAATATTACTTGGAATGTGAATTGGAACGAAATCGCCAATAGATCGATGGAAGACTATTTTACAATTTGGACCCAAGTTAGAAGCAGAGCCTAAGGTGTAAATTATCGATAGTCCATATCTCGGAAACTATAAGAGATAATGCAATTTGGCAACCGGCAATGTAATTAGCGTGCCGAATAATACTTGGAATGTGAATTGGAACGAAATCGCCAATAGATAAGACCATTTTACAATTTGGGCCCAAGTTAGAAGCAGAGCCTAAGGTGTAAATTATCGATAGTCCATATCTCGGAAACTATAAGAGATAATTCAATTTGGCAACCGGCAATGTGATTAGCATGCCGGATATTACTTGGAATGTGAATTGGAACGAAATCGCCAATAGATAAGACCATTTTACAATTTGGGCCCAAGTTAGAAGCAGAGCCTAAGGTGTGAATTACCGATAGTCCATATCTCGGAAACTATAAGAGATAATGCAATTTGGCAACCGGCAATGTAATTGGCATGCCGAATATTACTTGGAATGTGAATTGGAACGAAATCGCCAATAGATAAGACGATTTTACAATTTTGGCCCAAGTTAGAAGCAGAGCCTAAGGTGTAAATTATCGATAGTCCATATCTCGGAAACTATAAGAGATAATGCAATTTGGCAACCGGCAATGTAATTAGCGTGCCGAATAATACTTGGAATGTGAATTGGAACGAAATCGCCAATAGATAAGACCATTTTACAATTTGGGCCCAAGTTAGAAGCAGAGCCTAAGGTGTAAATTATCGATAGTCCATATCTCGGAAACTATAAGAGATAATTCAATTTGGCAACCGGCAATGTGATTAGCATGCCGGATATTACTTGGAATGTGAATTGGAACGAAATCGCCAATAGATAAGACCATTTTACAATTTGGGCCCAAGTTAGAAGCAGAGCCTAAGGTGTGAATTACCGATAGTCCATATCTCGGAAACTATAAGAGATAATGCAATTTGGCAACCGGCAATGTAATTGGCATGCCGAATATTACTTGGAATGTGAATTGGAACGAAATCGCCAATAGATAAGACGATTTTACAATTTTGGCCCAAGTTAGAAGCAGAGCCTAAGGTGTAAATTATCGATAGTCCATATCTCGGAAACTATAAGAGATAATGCAATTTGGCAACCGGCAATGTAATTAGCGTGCCGAATAATACTTGGAATGTGAATTGGAACGAAATCGCCAATAGATAAGACCATTTTACAATTTGGGCCCAAGTTAGAAGCAGAGCCTAAGGTGTAAATTATCGATAGTCCATATCTCGGAAACTATAAGAGATAATTCAATTTGGCAACCGGCAATGTAATTAGCATGCCGGATATTACTTGGAATGTGAATTGGAACGAAATCGCCAATAGATAAGACCATTTTACAATTTGGGCCCAAGTTAGAAGCAAAGCATAAGGTGTAAATTATCGATAGTCCATATCTCGGAAACTATAAGAGATAATGCAATTTGGCAACCGGCAATGTAATTAGCATGCCGAATATTACTTGGAATGTGAATTGGAACGAAATCGCCAATAGATAAGGCGATTTTACAATTTGGGCCCAAGTTAGAAGCAGAGCCTAAGGTGTAAATTATCGATAGTCCATATCTCGGAAACTATAAGAGATAATGCAATTTGGCAACCGGCAATGTAATTAGCATGCCGAATATTACTTGGAATGTGAATTGGAACGAAATCGCCAATAGATAAGACCATTTTACAATTTGGGCCCAAGTTAGAAGCAGAGCCTAAGGTGTAAATTATCGATAGTCCATATCTCGGAAACTATAAGAGATAATGCAATTTGGCAACCGGCAATGTAATTAGCATGCCGAATATTACTTGGAATGTGAATTGGAACGAAATCGCCAATAGATAAGACCATTTTACAATTTGGGCCCAAGTTAGAAGCAGAGCCTAAGGTGTAAATTATCGATAGTCCATATCTCGGAAACTATAAGAGATAATGCAATTTGGCAACCGGCAATGTAATTAGCATGCCGAATATTACTTGGAATGTGAATTGGAACGAAATCGCCAATAGATAAGACCATTTTACGATTTGGGCCCAAGTTAGAAGCAGAGCCTAAGGTGTAAATTATCGATAATCCATATCTCGGAAACTATAAGAGATAATGCAATTTGGCAACCGGCAATGTAATTAGCATGCCGAATATTACTTGGAATGTGAATTGGAACGAAATCGCCAATAGATAAGACCATTTTACGATTTGGGCCCAAGTTAGAAGCAGAGCCTAAGGTGTAAATTATCGATAATCCATATCTCGGAAACTATAAGAGATAATGCAATTTGGCAACCGGCAATGTAATTAGCATGCCGAATATTACTTGGAATGTGAATTGGAACGAAATCGCCAATAGATAAGACCATTTTACAATTTGGACCCAAGTTAGAAGCAGAGCCTAAGGTGTAAATTATCGATAGTCCATATCTCGGAAACTATAAGAGATAATGCAATTTGGCAACCGGCAATGTAATTAGCATGCCTAATATCACTTGGAATGTGAATTGGGACGAAATCGCCAATAGATAAGACCATTTTACAATTTGGGCCCAAGTTAGAAGCAGAGCCTAAGGTGTAAATTATCGATAGTCCATATCTCGGAAACTATAAGAGATAATGCAATTTGGCAACCGGCAATGTAATTAGCATGCCGAATATTACTTGGAATGTGAATTGGAACGAAATCGCCAATAGATAAGACCATTTTACAATTTGGGCCCAAGTTAGAAGCAGAGCCTAAGGTGTAAATTATCGAGAGTCCATATCTCGGAAACTATAAGAGATAATGCAATTTGGCAACCGGCAATGTAATTAGCATGCCGAATATTACTTGGAATGTGAATTGGAACGAAATCGCCAATAGATAAGACCATTTTACAATTTGGGCCCAAGTTAGAAGCAGAGCCTAAGGTGTAAATTATTGATAGTCCATATCTCGGAAACTATAAGAGATAATGCAATTTCGCAACCGGCAATGTAATTAGCATGCCGAATATTACTTGGAGAGTGAATTGGAACGAAATCGCCAATAGGTAAGACCATTTTACAATTTGGGCCCAAGTTAGAAGCAGAGCCTAAGGTGTAAATTATCGATAGTCCATATCTCGGAAACTATAAGAGATAATGCAATTTGGCAACCGGCAATGTAATTAGCATGCCGAATATTACTTGGAATGTGAATTGGAACGAAATCGCCAATAGATAAGGCCATTTTACAATTTGGGCCCAAGTTAGAAGCAGAGCCTAAGGTGTAAATTATCGATAGTCCATATCTCGGAAACTATAAGAGATAATGCAATTTGGCAACCGGCAATGTAATTAGCATGCCGAATATTACTTGGAATGTGAATTGGAACGAAATTGCCAATAGATAAGACCATTTTACAATTTGGGCCCAAGTCAGAAGCAGAGCCTAAGGTGTAAATTATTGATAGTCCATATCTCGGAAACTATAAGAGATAATGCAATTTGGCAACCGGCAATGTAATTAGCATGCCGAATATTACTTGGAATGTGAATTGGAACGAAATCGCCAATAGATAAGACCATTTTACAATTTGGGCCCAAGTTAGAAGCAAAGCCTAAGGTGTAAATTATCGATAGTCCATATCTCGGAAACTATAAGAGATAATGCAATTTGGCAACCGGCAATGTAATTAGCATGCCGAATATTACTTGGAATGTGAATTGGAACGAAATCGCCAATAGATAAGACCATTTTACAATTTGGGCCCAAGTTAGAAGCAGAGCCTAAGGTGTAAATTATCGATAGTCCATATCTCGGAAACTATAAGAGATAATGCAATTTGGCTAACGGCAATGTAATTAGCATGCCGAATATTACTTGGAATGTGAATTGGAACGAAATCGCCAATAGATAAGACCATTTTACAATTTGGGCCCAAGTTAGAAGCAGAGCCTAAGGTGTAAATTATTGATAGTCCATATCTCGGAAACTATAAGAGATAATGCAATTTCGCAACCGGCAATGTAATTAGCATGCCGAATATCACTTGGAATGTGAATTGGGACGAAATCGCCAATAGATAAGACTATTTTACAATTTGGACCCAAGTTAGAAGCAGAGCCTAAGGTGTAAATTATCGATAGTCCATATCTCGGAAACTATAAGAGATAATGCAATTTGGCAACCGGCAATGTAATTAGCATGCCGAATATTACTTGGAATGTGAATTAGAACGAAATCGCCAATAGATAAGACCATTTTACAATTTGGGCCCAAGTTAGAAGCAGAGCCTAAGGTGTAAATTATCGATAGTCCATATCTCGGAAACTATAAGAGATAATGCAATTTGGCAACCGGCAATGTATTTAGCATGCCGAATATTACTTGGAATGTGAATTGGAACGAAATCGCCAATAGATAAGACCATTTTACAATTTGGGCCCAAGTTAGAAGCAGAGCCTAAGGTGTAAATTATCGATAGTCCATATCTCGGAAACTATAAGAGATAATGCAATTTGGCAACCGGCAATGTAATTAGCATGCCAAATATTACTTGGAATGTGAGTTGGAACGAAATCGCCAATAGATAAGACCATTTTACAATTTGGGCCCAAGTTATAAGCAGAGCCTATGGTGTAAATTATCGATAGTCCATATCTCGGAAACTATAAGAGATAATGCAATTTGGCAACCGGCAATGTAATTAGCATGCCGAATATTACTTGGAATGTGAATTGGAACGAAATCGCCAATAGATAAGACCATTTTACAATTTGGGCCCAAGTTAGAAGCAGAGCCTAAGGTGTAAATTATCGATAGTCCATATCTCGGAAACTATAAGAGTTAATGCAATTTGGCAACCGGCAATGTAATTAGCATGCCGAATATTACTTGGAATGTGAATTGGAACGAAATCGCCAATAGATAAGACCATTTTACAATTTGGGCCCAAGTTAGAAGCAGAGCCTAAGGTGTAAATTATCGATAGTCCATATCTCGGAAACTATAAGAGATAATGCAATTTGGCAACAGGCAATGTAATTAGCATGCCGAATATTACTTGGAATGTGAATTGGAACGAAATCGCCAATAGATAAGACCATTTTACGATTTGGGCCCAAGTTAGAAGCAGAGCCTAAGGTGTAAATTAACGATAATCCATATCTCGGAAACTATAAGAGATAATGCAATTTGGCAACCGGCAATGTAATTAGCATGCCGAATATTACTTGGAATGTAAATTGGAACGAAATCGCCTATAGATAAGGCCATTTTACAATTTGGGCCCAAGTTAGAAGCAGAGCCTAGGGTGTAAATTATCGATAGTCCATATCTCGGAAACTATAAGAGATAATGCAATTTGGCAACCGGCAATGTAATTAGCATGCCGAATATTACTTGGAATGTGAACTGGAACGAAATCGCCAATAGATAAGACCATTTTACGATTTGGGCCCAAGTTAGAAGCAGAGCCTAAGGTGTAAATTATCGATAGTCCATATCTCGGAAACTATAAGAGATAATGCAATTTGGCAACCGGCAATGTAATTAGCATGCCGAATATTACTTGGAATGTGAATTGGAACGAAATCGCCAATAGATAAGACCATTTTACAATTTGGGCCCAAGTTAGAAGCAGAGCCTAAGGTGTAAATTATTGATAGTCCATATCTCGGAAACTATAAGAGATAATGCAATATCGCAACCGGCAATGTAATTAGCATGCCGAATAATACTTGGAGTGTGAATTGGAACGAAATCGCCAATAGGTAATACCATTTTACAATTTGGGCCCAAGTTAGAAGCAGAGCCTAAGGTGTAAATTATCGATAGTCCATATCTCGGAAACTATAAGAGATAATGCAATTTGGCAACCGGCAATGTAATTAGCATGCCGAATATTACTTGGAATGTGAATTGGAACGAAATCGCCAATAGATAAGGCCATTTTACAATTTGGGCCCAAGTTAGAAGCAGAGCCTAAGGTGTAAATTATCGATAGTCCATATCTCGGAAACTATAAGAGATAATGCAATTTGGCAACCGGCAATGTAATTAGCATGCCGAATGTTACTTGGAATGTGAATTGGAACGAAATCGCCAATAGATAAGACCATTTTACAATTTGGGCCCAAATTAGAAGCAGAGCCTAAGGTGTAAATTATCGATAGTCCATATCTCGGAAACTATAAGAGATAATGCAATTTGGCAACCGGCAATGTAATTAGCATGCCGAATATTACTTGGAATGTGAATTGGAACGAAATCGCCAATAGATAAGACCATTTTACAATTTGGGCCCAAGTTAGAAGCAGAGCCTAAGGTGTAAATTATCGATAGTCCATATCTCGGAAACTATAAGAGATAATGCAATTTGGCAACCGGCAATGTAATTAGCATGCCGAATATTACTTGGAATGTGAATTGGAACGAAATCGCCAATAGATAAGACCATTTTACAATTTGGGCCCAAGTTAGAAGCAGAGCCTAAGGTGTAAATTATTGATAGTCCATATCTCGGAAACTATAAGAGATAATGCAATTTCGCAATCGGCAATGTAATTAGCATGCCGAATATTACTTGGAGAGTGAATTGGAACGAAATCGCCAATAGGTAAGACCATTTTACAATTTGGGCCCAAGTTAGAAGCAGAGCCTAAGGTGTAAATTATCGATAGTCCATATCTCGGAAACTATAAGAGATAATGCAATTTGGCAACCGGCAATGTAATTAGCATGCCGAATATTACTTGGAATGTGAATTGGAACGAAATCGCCTATAGATAAGGCCATTTTACAATTTGGGCCCAAGTTAGAAGCAGAGCCTAAGGTGTAAATTATCGATAGTCCATATCTCGGAAACTATAAGAGATAATGCAATTTGGCAACCGGCAATGTAATTAGCATGCCGAATATTACTTGGAATGTGAATTGGAACGAAATCGCCAATAGATAAGACCATTTTACAATTTGGGCCCAAGTTAGAAGCAGAGCCTAGGGTGTAAATTATCGATAGTCCATATCTCGGAAACTATAAGAGATAATGCAATTTGGCAACCGGCAATGTAATTAGCATGCCGAATATTACTTGGAATGTGAACTGGAACGAAATCGCCAATAGATAAGACCATTTTACGATTTGGGCCCAAGTTAGAAGCAGAGCCTAAGGTGTAAATTATCGATAGTCCATATCTCGGAAACTATAAGAGATAATGCAATTTGGCAACCGGCAATGTAATTAGCATGCCGAATATTACTTGGAATGTGAATTGGAACGAAATCGCCAATAGATAAGACCATTTTACAATTTGGGCCCAAGTTAGAAGCAGAGCCTAAGGTGTAAATTATTGATAGTCCATATCTCGGAAACTATAAGAGATAATGCAATATCGCAACCGGCAATGTAATTAGCATGCCGAATATTACTTGGAGTGTGAATTGGAACGAAATCGCCAATAGGTAATACCATTTTACAATTTGGGCCCAAGTTAGAAGCAGAGCCTAAGGTGTAAATTATCGATAGTCCATATCTCGGAAACTATAAGAGATAATGCAATTTGGCAACCGGCAATGTAATTAGCATGCCGAATATTACTTGGAATGTGAATTGGAACGAAATCGCCAATAGATAAGGCCATTTTACAATTTGGGCCCAAGTTAGAAGCAGAGCCTAAGGTGTAAATTATCGATAGTCCATATCTCGGAAACTATAAGAGATAATGCAATTTGGCAACCGGCAATGTAATTAGCATGCCGAATGTTACTTGGAATGTGAATTGGAACGAAATCGCCAATAGATAAGACCATTTTACAATTTGGGCCCAAGTTAGAAGCAGAGCCTAAGGTGTAAATTATTGATAGTCCATATCTCGGAAACTATAAGAGATAATGCAATTTGGCAACCGGCAATGTAATTAGCATGCCGAATATTACTTGGAATGTGAATTGGAACGAAATCGCCAATAGATAAGACCATTTTACAATTTGGGCCCAAATTAGAAGCAGAGCCTAAGGTGTAAATTATCGATAGTCCATATCTCGGAAACTATAAGAGATAATGCAATTTGGCAACCGGCAATGTAATTAGCATGCCGAATATTACTTGGAATGTGAATTGGAACGAAATCGCCAATAGATAAGACCATTTTACAATTTGGGCCCAAGTTAGAAGCAGAGCCTAAGGTGTAAATTATCGATAGTCCATATCTCGGAAACTATAAGAGATAATGCAATTTGGCAACCGGCAATGTAATTACCATGCCGAATATTACTTGGAATGTGAATTGGAACGAAATCGCCAATAGATAAGACCATTTTACAATTTGGGCCCAAGTTAGAAGCAGAGCCTAAGGTGTAAATTATTGATAGTCCATATCTCGGAAACTATAAGAGATAATGCAATTTCGCAACCGGCAATGTAATTACCATGCCGAATATCACTTGGAATGTGAATTGGAACGAAATCGCCAATAGATAAGACCATTTTACAATTTGGGCCCAAGTTAGAAGCAGAGCCTAAGGTGTAAATTATCGATAGTCCATATCTCGGAAACTATAAGAGATAATGCAATTTGGCAACCGGCAATGTAATTAGCATGCCGAATATTACTTGGAATGTGAATTGGAACGAAATCGCCAATAGATAAGACCATTTTACAATTTGGGCCCAAGTTAGAAGCAGAGCCTAAGGTGTAAATTATTGATAGTCCATATCTCGGAAACTATAAGAGATAATGCAATTTGGCAACCGGCAATGTAATTAGCATGCCGAATATTACATGTAATGTGAATTGGAACGAAATCGCCAATAGATAAGGCCATTTTACAATTTGGGCCCAAGTTAGAAGCAGAGCCTAAGGTGTAAATTATCGATAGTCCATATCTCGGAAACTATAAGAGATAATGCAATTTGGCAACCGGCAATGTAATTAGCATGCCGAATGTTACTTGGAATGTGAATTGGAACGAAATCGCCAATAGATAAGACCATTTTACAATTTGGGCCCAAGTTAGAAGCAGAGCCTAAGGTGTAAATTATTGATAGTCCATATCTCGGAAACTATAATAGATAATGCAATTTGGCAACCGGCAATGTAATTAGCATGCCGAATATTACTTGGAATGTGAATTGGAACGAAATCGCCAATAGATAAGACCATTTTACAATTTGGGCCCAAATTAGAAGCAGAGCCTAAGGTGTAAATTATCGATAGTCCATATCTCGGAAACTATAAGAGATAATGCAATTTGGCAACCGGCAATGTAATTAGCATGCCGAATATTACTTGGAATGTGAATTGGAACGAAATCGCCAATAGATAAGACCATTTTACAATTTGGGCCCAAGTTAGAAGCAGAGCCTAAGGTGTAAATTATCGATAGTCCATATCTCGGAAACTATAAGAGATAATTCAATTTGGCAACCGGCAATGTAATTAGCATGCCGAATATTACTTGGAATGTGAATTGGAACGAAATCGCCAATAGATAAGACCATTTTACAATTTGGGCCCAAGTTAGAAGCAGAGCCTAAGGTGTAAATTATCGATAGTCCATATCTCGGAAACTATAAGAGATAATGCAATTTGGCAACCGGCAATGTAATTAGCATGCCGAATATTACTTGGAATGTGAATTGGAACGAAATCGCCAATAGATAAGACCATTTTACAATTTGGGCCCAAGTTAGAAGCAGAGCCTAAGGTGTAAATTATCGATAGTCCATATCTCGGAAACTATAAGAGATAATTCAATTTGGCAACCGGCAATGTAATTAGCATGCCGAATATTACTTGGAATGTGAATTGGAACGAAATCGCCAATAGATAAGACCATTTTACAATTTGGGCCCCAGTTAGAAGCAGAGCCTAAGGTGTAAATTATCGATAGTCCATATCTCGGAAACTATAAGAGATAATGCAATTTGGCAACCGGCAATGTAATTAGCATGCCGAATATTACTTGGAATGTGAATTGGAACGAAATCGCCAATAGATAAGACGATTTTACAATTTGGGCCCAAGTTAGAAGCAGAGCCTAAGGTGTAAATTATCGATAGTCCATATCTCGGAAACTATAAGAGATAATGCAATTTGGCAACCGGCAATGTAATTAGCATGCCGAATATTACTTGGAATGTGAATTGGAACGAAATCGCCAATAGATAAGACCATTTTACAATTTGGGCCCAAGTTAGAAGCAGAGCCTAAGGTGTAAATTATCGATAGTCCATATCTCGGAAACTATAAGAGATAATGCAATTTGGCAACCGGCAATGTAATTAGCATGCCGAATATTACTTGGAATGTGAACTGGAACGAAATCGCCTATAGATAAGACCATTTTACAATTTGGGCCCAAGTTAGAAGCAGAGCCTAAGGTGTAAATAATCGATAGTCCATATCTCGGAAACTATAAGAGATAATGCAATTTGGCAACCGGCAATGTAATTAGCATGCCGAATATTACTTGGAATGTGAATTGGAACGAAATCGCCAATAGATAAGACCATTTTACAATTTGGGCCCAAGTTAGAAGCAGAGCCTAAGGTGTAAATTATCGATAGTCCATATCTCGGAAACTATAAGAGATAATGCAATTTGGCAACCGGCAATGTAATTAGCATGCCGAATATTACTTGGAATGTGAATTGGAACGAAATCGCCAATAGATAATACCATTTTACAATTTGGGCCCAAGTTAGAAGCAGAGCCTAAGGTGTAAATTATCGATAGTCCATATCTCGGAAACTATAAGAGATAATGCAATTTGGCAACCGGCAATGTAATTAGCATGCCGAATATTACTTGGAATGTGAATTGGAACGAAATCGCCAATAGATAAGACCATTTTACAATTTGGGCCCAAGTTAGAAGCAGAGCCTAAGGTGTAAATTATTGATAGTCCATATCTCGGAAACTATAAGAGATAATGCAATATCGCAACCGGCAATGTAATTAGCATGCCGAATATTACTTGGAGTGTGAATTGGAACGAAA
The DNA here is from genome assembly GCF_030347505.1 of Rhynchophorus ferrugineus. Classification (NCBI taxonomy): domain Eukaryota; kingdom Metazoa; phylum Arthropoda; class Insecta; order Coleoptera; family Curculionidae; genus Rhynchophorus; species Rhynchophorus ferrugineus. The sequence goes on from NW_027473015.1 coordinate 99,835, forward strand.
TCGCCAATAGGTAATACCATTTTACAATTTGGGCCCAAGTTAGAAGCAGAGCCTAAGGTGTAAATTATCGATAGTCCATACCTCGGAAACTATAAGAGATAATGCAATTTAGCAACCGGCAATGTAATTAGCATGCCGAATATTACTTGGAATGTGAATTGGAACGAAATCGCCAATAGATAAGGCCATTTTACAATTTGGGCCCAAGTTAGAAGCAGAGCCTAAGGTGTAAATTATCGATAGTCCATATCTCGGAAACTATAAGAGATAATGCAATTTGGCAACCGGCAATGTAATTAGCATGCCGAATGTTACTTGGAATGTGAATTGGAACGAAATCGCCAATAGATAAGACCATTTTACAATTTGGGCCCAAGTTAGAAGCAGAGCCTAAGGTGTAAATTATTGATAGTCCATATCTCGGAAACTATAAGAGATAATGCAATTTGGCAACCGGCAATGTAATTAGCATGCCGAATATTACTTGGAATGTGAATTGGAACGAAATCGCCAATAGATAAGACCATTTTACAATTTGGGCCCAAATTAGAAGCAGAGCCTAAGGTGTAAATTATCGATAGTCCATATCTCGGAAACTATAAGAGATAATGCAATTTGGCAACCGGCAATGTAATTAGCATGCCGAATATTACTTGGAATGTGAATTGGAACGAAATCGCCAATAGATAAGACCATTTTACAATTTGGGCCCAAGTTAGAAGCAGAGCCTAAGGTGTAAATTATCGATAGTCCATATCTCGGAAACTATAAGAGATAATGCAATTTGGCAACCGGCAATGTAATTAGCATGCCGAATATTACTTGGAATGTGAATTGGAACGAAATCGCCAATAGATAAGACCATTTTACAATTTGGGCCCAAGTTAGAAGCAGAGCCTAAGGTGTAAATTATTGATAGTCCATATCTCGGAAACTATAAGAGATAATGCAATTTCGCAACCGGCAATGTAATTACCATGCCGAATATCACTTGGAATGTGAATTGGGACGAAATCGCCAATAGATAAGACCATTTTACAATTTGGGCCCAAGTTAGAAGCAGAGCCTAAGGTGTAAATTATCGATAGTCCATATCTCGGAAACTATAAGAGATAATGCAATTTGGCAACCGGCAATGTAATTAGCATGCCGAATATTACTTGGAATGTGAATTGGAACGAAATCGCCAATAGATAAGACCATTTTACAATTTGGGCCCAAGTTAGAAGCAGAGCCTAAGGTGTAAATTATCGATAGTCCATATCTCGGAAACTATAAGAGATAATGCAATTTGGCAACCGGCAATGTAATTAGCATGCCGAATATTACTTGGAATGTGAATTGGAACGAAATCGCCAATAGATAAGACCATTTTACAATTTGGGCCCAAGTTAGAAGCAGAGCCTAAGGTGTAAATTATCGATAGTCCATATCTCGGAAACTATAAGAGATAATGCAATTTGGCAACCGGCAATGTAATTAGCATGCCGAATATTACTTGGAATGTGAATTGGAACGAAATCGCCAATAGATAAGACCATTTTACAATTTGGGCCCAAGTTAGAAGCAGAGCCTAAGGTGTAAATTATCGATAGTCCATATCTCGGAAACTATAAGAGTTAATGCAATTTGGCAACCGGCAATGTAATAAGCATGCCGAATATTACTTGGAATGTGAATTGGAGCGAAATCGCCAATAGATAAGACCATTTTACAATATGGGACCAAGTTAGAAGCAGAGCCTAAGGTGTAAATTATCGATAGTCCATATCTTGGAAACTATAAGAGATAATGCAATTTGGCAAACGGCAATGTAATTAGCATGCCGAATATTACTTGGAATGTGAATTGGAACGAATTCGCCAATAGATAAGACCATTTTACAATTTGGACCCAAGTTAGAAGCAGAGCCTAAGGTGTAAATTATCGATAGTCCATATCTCGGAAACTATAAGAGATAATGCAATTTGGCAACCGGCAATGTAATTAGCATGCCTAATATCACTTGGAATGTGAATTGGGACGAAATCGCCAATAGATAAGACCATTTTACAATTTGGGCCCAAGTTAGAAGCAGAGCCTAAGGTGTAAATTATCGATAGTCCATATCTCGGAAACTATAAGAGATAATGCAATTTGGCAACCGGCAATGTAATTAGCATGCCGAATATTACTTGGAATGTGAATTGGAACGAAATCGCCAATAGATAAGACCATTTTACAATTTGGGCCCAAGTTAGAAGCAGAGCCTAAGGTGTAAATTATCGAGAGTCCATATCTCGGAAACTATAAGAGATAATGCAATTTGGCAACCGGCAATGTAATTAGCATGCCGAATATTACTTGGAATGTGAATTGGAACGAAATCGCCAATAGATAAGACCATTTTACAATTTGGGCCCAAGTTAGAAGCAGAGCCTAAGGTGTAAATTATTGATAGTCCATATCTCGGAAACTATAAGAGATAATGCAATTTCGCAACCGGCAATGTAATTAGCATGCCGAATATTACTTGGAGAGTGAATTGGAACGAAATCGCCAATAGGTAAGACCATTTTACAATTTGGGCCCAAGTTAGAAGCAGAGCCTAAGGTGTAAATTATCGATAGTCCATATCTCGGAAACTATAAGAGATAATGCAATTTGGCAACCGGCAATGTAATTAGCATGCCGAATATTACTTGGAATGTGAATTGGAACGAAATCGCCAATAGATAAGGCCATTTTACAATTTGGGCCCAAGTTAGAAGCAGAGCCTAAGGTGTAAATTATCGATAGTCCATATCTCGGAAACTATAAGAGATAATGCAATTTGGCAACCGGCAATGTAATTAGCATGCCGAATATTACTTGGAATGTGAATTGGAACGAAATTGCCAATAGATAAGACCATTTTACAATTTGGGCCCAAGTCAGAAGCAGAGCCTAAGGTGTAAATTATTGATAGTCCATATCTCGGAAACTATAAGAGATAATGCAATTTGGCAACCGGCAATGTAATTAGCATGCCGAATATTACTTGGAATGTGAATTGGAACGAAATCGCCAATAGATAAGACCATTTTACAATTTGGGCCCAAGTTAGAAGCAGAGCCTAAGATGTAAATTATCGATGGTCCATATCTCGGAAACTATAAGAGATAATGCAATTTGGCAACCGGCAATGTAATTAGCATGCCGAATATTACTTGGAATGTGAATTGGAACGAAATCGCCAATAGATAAGACCATTTTACAATTTGGGCCCAAGTTAGAAGCAGAGCCTAAGATGTAAATTATCGATGGTCCATATCTCGGAAACTATAAGAGATAATGCAATTTTGCAACTGGCAATGTAATTAGCATGCCGAATATTACTTGGAATGCGAATTGGAACGAAATCGCCAATAGATAAGACCATTTTACAATTTGGGCCCAAGTTAGAAGCAGAGCCTAAGGTGTAAATTATCGATAGTCCATATCTCGGAAACTATAAGAGATAATGCAATTTGGCAACTGGCAATGTAATTAGCATGCCGAATATTACTTGGAATGTGAATTGGAACGAAATCGCCAATAGGTAAGACCATTTTACAATTTGGGCCCAAGTTAGAAGCAGAGCCTAAGGTGTAAATTATCGATAGTCCATATCTCGGAAACTATAAGAGATAATTCAATTTGGCAACCGGCAATGTGATTAGCATGCCGGATATTACTTGGAATGTGAATTGGAACGAAATCGCCAATAGATAAGACCATTTTACAATTTGGGCCCAAGTTAGAAGCAGAGCCTAAGGTGTGAATTACCGATAGTCCATATCTCGGAAACTATAAGAGATAATGCAATTTGGCAACCGGCAATGTAATTGGCATGCCGAATATTACTTGGAATGTGAATTGGAACGAAATCGCCAATAGATAAGACGATTTTACAATTTTGGCCCAAGTTAGAAGCAGAGCCTAAGGTGTAAATTATCGATAGTCCATATCTCGGAAACTATAAGAGATAATGCAATTTGGCAACCGGCAATGTAATTAGCGTGCCGAATAATACTTGGAATGTGAATTGGAACGAAATCGCCAATAGATAAGACCATTTTACAATTTGGGCCCAAGTTAGAAGCAGAGCCTAAGGTGTAAATTATCGATAGTCCATATCTCGGAAACTATAAGAGATAATTCAATTTGGCAACCGGCAATGTAATTAGCATGCCGGATATTACTTGGAATGTGAATTGGAACGAAATCGCCAATAGATAAGACCATTTTACAATTTGGGCCCAAGTTAGAAGCAAGGCATAAGGTGTAAATTATCGATAGTCCATATCTCGGAAACTATAAGAGATAATGCAATTTGGCAACCGGCAATGTAATTAGCATGCCGAATATTACTTGGAATGTGAATTGGAACGAAATCGCCAATAGATAAGGCGATTTTACAATTTGGGCCCAAGTTAGAAGCAGAGCCTAAGGTGTAAATTATCGATAGTCCATATCTCGGAAACTATAAGAGATAATGCAATTTGGCAACCGGCAATGTAATTAGCATGCCGAATATTACTTGGAATGTGAATTGGAACGAAATCGCCAATAGATAAGACCATTTTACAATTTGGGCCCAAGTTAGAAGCAGAGCCTAAGGTGTAAATTATCGATAGTCCATATCTCGGAAACTATAAGAGATAATGCAATTTGGCAACCGGCAATGTAATTAGCATGCCGAATATTACTTGGAATGTGAATTGGAACGAAATCGCCAATAGATAAGACCATTTTACAATTTGGGCCCAAGTTAGAAGCAGAGCCTAAGGTGTAAATTATCGATAGTCCATATCTCGGAAACTATAAGAGATAATGCAATTTGGCAACCGGCAATGTAATTAGCATGCCGAATATTACTTGGAATGTGAATTGGAACGAAATCGCCAATAGATAAGACCATTTTACGATTTGGGCCCAAGTTAGAAGCAGAGCCTAAGGTGTAAATTATCGATAATCCATATCTCGGAAACTATAAGAGATAATGCAATTTGGCAACCGGCAATGTAATTAGCATGCCGAATATTACTTGGAATGTGAATTGGAACGAAATCGCCAATAGATAAGACCATTTTACAATTTGGGCCCAAGTTAGAAGCAGAGCCTAAGGTGTAAATTATCGATAATCCATATCTCGGAAACTATAAGAGATAATGCAATTTGGCAACCGGCAATGTAATTAGCATGCCGAATATTACTTGGAATGTGAATTGGAACGAAATCGCCAATAGATAAGACCATTTTACAATTTGGACCCAAGTTAGAAGCAGAGCCTAAGGTGTAAATTATCGATAGTCCATATCTCGGAAACTATAAGAGATAATGCAATTTGGCAACCGGCAATGTAATTAGCGTGCCGAATAATACTTGGAATGTGAATTGGAACGAAATCGCCAATAGATAAGACCATTTTACAATTTGGGCCCAAGTTAGAAGCAGAGCCTAAGGTGTAAATTATCGATAGTCCATATCTCGGAAACTATAAGAGATAATTCAATTTGGCAACCGGCAATGTGATTAGCATGCCGGATATTACTTGGAATGTGAATTGGAACGAAATCGCCAATAGATAAGACCATTTTACAATTTGGGCCCAAGTTAGAAGCAGAGCCTAAGGTGTGAATTACCGATAGTCCATATCTCGGAAACTATAAGAGATAATGCAATTTGGCAACCGCAATGTAATTGGCATGCCGAATATTACTTGGAATGTGAATTGGAACGAAATCGCCAATAGATAAGACGATTTTACAATTTTGGCCCAAGTTAGAAGCAGAGCCTAAGGTGTAAATTATCGATAGTTCATATCTCGGAAACTATAAGAGATAATGCAATTTGGCAACCGGCAATGTAATTAGCGTGCCGAATAATACTTGGAATGTGAATTGGAACGAAATCGCCAATAGATAAGACCATTTTACAATTTGGGCCCAAGTTAGAAGCAGAGCCTAAGGTGTAAATTATCGATAGTCCATATCTCGGAAACTATAAGAGATAATTCAATTTGGCAACCGGCAATGTGATTAGCATGCCGGATATTACTTGGAATGTGAATTGGAACGAAATCGCCAATAGATAAGACCATTTTACAATTTGGGCCCAAGTTAGAAGCAGAGCTAAGGTGTGAATTACCGATAGTCCATATCTCGGAAACTATAAGAGATAATGCAATTTGGCAACCGGCAATGTAATTGGCATGCCGAATATTACTTGGAATGTGAATTGGAACGAAATCGCCAATAGATAAGACGATTTTACAATTTTGGCCCAAGTTAGAAGCAGAGCCTAAGGTGTAAATTATCGATAGTCCATATCTCGGAAACTATAAGAGATAATGCAATTTGGCAACCGGCAATGTAATTAGCGTGCCGAATAATACTTGGAATGTGAATTGGAACGAAATCGCCAATAGATAAGACCATTTTACAATTTGGGCCCAAGTTAGAAGCAGAGCCTAAGGTGTAAATTATCGATAGTCCATATCTCGGAAACTATAAGAGATAATTCAATTTGGCAACCGGCAATGTAATTAGCATGCCGGATATTACTTGGAATGTGAATTGGAACGAAATCGCCAATAGATAAGACCATTTTACAATTTGGGCCCAAGTTAGAAGCAAAGCATAAGGTGTAAATTATCGATAGTCCATATCTCGGAAACTATAAGAGATAATGCAATTTGGCAACCGGCAATGTAATTAGCATGCCGAATATTACTTGGAATGTGAATTGGAACGAAATCGCCAATAGATAAGGCGATTTTACAATTTGGGCCCAAGTTAGAAGCAGAGCCTAAGGTGTAAATTATCGATAGTCCATATCTCGGAAACTATAAGAGATAATGCAATTTGGCAACCGGCAATGTAATTAGCATGCCGAATATTACTTGGAATGTGAATTGGAACGAAATCGCCAATAGATAAGACCATTTTACAATTTGGGCCCAAGTTAGAAGCAGAGCCTAAGGTGTAAATTATCGATAGTCCATATCTCGGAAACTATAAGAGATAATGCAATTTGGCAACCGGCAATGTAATTAGCATGCCGAATATTACTTGGAATGTGAATTGGAACGAAATCGCCAATAGATAAGACCATTTTACAATTTGGGCCCAAGTTAGAAGCAGAGCCTAAGGTGTAAATTATCGATAGTCCATATCTCGGAAACTATAAGAGATAATGCAATTTGGCAACCGGCAATGTAATTAGCATGCCGAATATTACTTGGAATGTGAATTGGAACGAAATCGCCAATAGATAAGACCATTTTACGATTTGGGCCCAAGTTAGAAGCAGAGCCTAAGGTGTAAATTATCGATAATCCATATCTCGGAAACTATAAGAGATAATGCAATTTGGCAACCGGCAATGTAATTAGCATGCCGAATATTACTTGGAATGTGAATTGGAACGAAATCGCCAATAGATAAGACCATTTTACGATTTGGGCCCAAGTTAGAAGCAGAGCCTAAGGTGTAAATTATCGATAATCCATATCTCGGAAACTATAAGAGATAATGCAATTTGGCAACCGGCAATGTAATTAGCATGCCGAATATTACTTGGAATGTGAATTGGAACGAAATCGCCAATAGATAAGACCATTTTACAATTTGGACCCAAGTTAGAAGCAGAGCCTAAGGTGTAAATTATCGATAGTCCATATCTCGGAAACTATAAGAGATAATGCAATTTGGCAACCGGCAATGTAATTAGCATGCCGAATATCACTTGGAATGTGAATTGGGACGAAATCGCCAATAGATAAGACCATTTTACAATTTGGGCCCAAGTTAGAAGCAGAGCCTAAGGTGTAAATTATCGATAGTCCATATCTCGGAAACTATAAGAGATAATGCAATTTGGCAACCGGCAATGTAATTAGCATGCCGAATATTACTTGGAATGTGAATTGGAACGAAATCGCCAATAGATAAGACCATTTTACAATTTGGGCCCAAGTTAGAAGCAGAGCCTAAGGTGTAAATTATCGAGAGTCCATATCTCGGAAACTATAAGAGATAATGCAATTTGGCAACCGGCAATGTAATTAGCATGCGAATATTACTTGGAATGTGAATTGGAACGAAATCGCCAATAGATAAGACCATTTTACAATTTGGGCCCAAGTTAGAAGCAGAGCCTAAGGTGTAAATTATTGATAGTCCATATCTCGGAAACTATAAGAGATAATGCAATTTCGCAACCGGCAATGTAATTAGCAATGCCGAATATTACTTGGAGAGTGAATTGGAACGAAATCGCCAATAGGTAAGACCATTTTACAATTTGGGCCCAA